>NW_009944511.1:3444-5878 GCF_000696875.1 Nestor notabilis | reverse complement strand
CCCCCCCCCCCCCTGCCCCAGCACATCAGAGTGTCCCAGCCTAGTCCCTGCCAGCATCTTGTCTTGCATCACCCCATGGCCATGTGCTGCAAGCACCCCCGTTTCCTCCTGCCGAAGGAAGTGGAGGGTGCTGGTGGATGCACAGAGGGGTCTAGAGATGCTGGTGCTGCCCAAGGCCACCAGCTACCTGGGAAGGCTGCAATAACCAACCCACCCTGGCTCCCACCCTGCAAAGCATGCCCAGGCCACCACCTCCAGCATGTTTGAGGGCAGAGCTGGTTCCAAGAGCAGCATGTACCAGCTGTGCCTTGCCCTGGCATATGGGGACACTGGGGACCAGGACACGTCCCAGCTGACCCCATGGCACACACAGGGACAGCTCAGAGCCTGCATGGTACTGCTGGTGGCAGCCCCATGGGAGGATGCTGCTATTGCCCACTTCTTGGTGTCCCCTCAGCAGCCCCCTTGCCCCAGTTGGACATCACTGCCTGGTTTGCCACTGTCCCTGGCAGGGGGCAGAGCACAGCCCAACATGGGGACCCAGTTCTAAGCCAGCCCCCCTGGCTGCTCAGCCTGGTGATGGCTGGGGAGGGAGCTGAGGAGGGGGACACAGCAGCACAGAATCTGCTCTCTAGAGGTTTCCCCTTTCTCATGGAGGACAATTGTCCTTGCTCTGTCTGCAGCCACAGGGAGGTGGTTTGGCACGCCTGGAACCAAACCACCAGCTTTGTCTCTGTAGAAATCCTGAGCTGCTGAGGCTCTGCCCTGCCCCACAGCCTGCCGCAGCACCCTGCCCATACATGCTGCTTTTTCCATGCCAGTGGATGTCTGGTGCTTTCTGGCCATGCCATCAGCTCTTGCTGTTGCCTGGCCAGTTTTGGGCTCCCGCGGGATGCAGACCATGCTGGGTCAGGTGGGATGTGGCTGGCTCTTACCTGAGATCTCCATATCATCCAGGCTGGGCTGCAGGGGTGCCAGGTCCGGCTGTATCATGTCAGCATTCCCAACATATGCTGGAAGAGGGCAGAGCTGCAATGCTGGGGTCCTGGCACTGCACCCCCAGTACCCCTTTCACTGTTCCTCCCGCCCCTCCCCTCACAGCTGCCTGGCTGCCACCCCTCTGTGGCACCCCAGGGTCACCCTGTATTGCTGCTCCTCGCACTGGCAGGGAGGTGGATGCCCACTCTTGTGGAGACCCAGGACCATCCTGTCCCCACCTCCCTGCCCACCAGTGTCTCTGGGACCTAATCCAGTGCCCGAGAACTCCAGAGAAAAGCTGATCCTTGGCACAGGAGCCACCTGGTGCTGCAGGAGCTCCAGGGACCTGGCCAGGTGGGGACAGCAGAGGGTGGCCATGGAAGGCAGGACCTGTCTGCTACTCCCCCAGGGCTGCAGCCCTGCCCTGGAGTCTGGTGCAAGGTCCCTCATGGGGCTAGTGCTGCCTGGGCAGCTCAGTGTACCCCATCTGAGATAGTCTGTAGGGAGCCACCCGAGGAGGGGATGTTCCCACCCTTCCCAAATGGAGTTCTCACTTTGTAGCTCTCACTCTGTTTGGGCAGGGCAGAAGCATCCCCTCCTCCTGCCCCAGCAGGAAGGATGCCAGGGGATCCTCTCTGCCCAAAGGACACAGGCAGCAGTTCTCAGGGTCTAAGCCAAGAGGCAGCAAGGTGCTATGGTGTGTGCTGCCCACTTGGACCTCCTCGTCCACGTGCTGCTAGAGCATGGTCTGGAACACCTACCATCCTCAGGAAGTGCCTGGTGGGCACTGGGCGTCTGTGTCATAGTGAAGAGGGTGTCAGAGATGTCCGAGAGGAAGGTGTCCAAGTCAAAGTGCTGCCTACCCCCTGGCTCCTCTTCCTCATCCCCAAGCAGCATGGGCACCACGTTGCAGAAGAGCTGGTTGCACCATTTCTCCATTGGCCTCCAGAGATCTTCATCCTGTATGAGATGGAGCGAAGGAGCCAGGTGGGAAGGGTCCATGCCTGGCTCCCCAGCTGCTCTCCCTGGCAGCTCCCATGCTCCCCACAGCGTTTACCACTCAAAAACTTCACATTGGTGCTTCCAGAAGCAGGAGTCTAGCATCCTAAGGGCTTGGCATCCCATCCCATAAGGCTTGCCATGCCCTGGTGCTTTCACCTGCCCTTCTCCCAAGCCGCCCAGTGCAGGAGGTTGCATTGTGCCCCATAATACCTCCTCCTCACCCTTCCCCAGCAGACTCACCTGCTTTGGACTGGAGAGCTCTTCCTCCCGGGTGGTCTTTCGGAGCTGGAAGGCAAAGACAGCCTGTGTCACCCCCCAGCCGAGGCAGGCAGGTTTGGGGCAGGGCCAGGGGCAGGGCAGAGGGGAGCACCACTTAGGATGGACGTCCCTGGAGGGGTCAGTGTGGCTGCCATGAGTTCACATCTGCCTTTACTCTACAGGGTTTGGGCCGAGC
>NW_009944511.1:0-3239 GCF_000696875.1 Nestor notabilis | reverse complement strand
ACACCCTGCCCGGAAGAACGTGCGGCCAGGGTGAGAAGTGGCTGCCAGCAGCATGTCAGCGAATCCCAGCCCAGCCCAAGCACTGCGGGGAAACCATGGCCCTGCTTGACCCACCCCAACACGTGTGCTGTGGGTGCGCTGCCAAACCCAGCCCCAGATGGTGCATCAGGCCGGGGACAGTCAGCCCGAGCACACCCAGCACTGCAGGCAGCATGGGATGGGGTCCCCATTGAGCTCCACCCCACCAGCACCATGGGAGCAGTCAGCATCCCCTCCCACGCTGGCAGGAGCTGGCCACGTGCTGCTCCTGGTCCATCATGGTTCCATGCTGGGTATGCTGATGTCCTGCCCAACCACTGGCACCAACAGGGGACAGGGAGCATCATGGGCAGAGCAACTCACCCGCTTCTTGTAGTAGATCCTCCATTTGTGGTACTCCCTCATCACCACCTCGATGCGGCGTTTCCAGTAGTTGCCCTCCAGCACGACAGCCTGGGGGGGCAGGACAGGGGGTGAGGGCTGATTCCCACAGCCCACAGCCCCCCACAGCCAGGGCTGGTTTCCTTGTGCCACATCGGAAACACCTTTCCCAGCAGATCTATGATAAACAGCGAGCTCTGCCCCTGTGTGTCCCCAGCTCCCCCTGTGCCGCGCAGACCTGCTCCTGCAAGGGACCGTGCCCCACCTCTGGTTTTCGGTGCTCATCAGCCTCCGACCCCTCAAGCGGCGTGATGAAGCCGCACACAGGGTTCTTCCTCCGCTCCACATCTGCACAGGGGAAAACACAGCTGGCTTTACCCATGGTTCCATTCCTGGGCAGCCCCATCCCGCCTGGCATCGCCTGCACGCGGCAGGCGCAGAGGGGTCTGGCTCTGTACTCACACTGGATGTACCACGCTCTCCAGATAGCGTTGTTGAGACGGATTTTATCCCGGCAAAGCAGCCGCAGCCCCTTGAAATTCTTCCACTTTGGAGACACCAGCTTCCCACTAAAATATCAAGCAAAGGGGAGGATGAGGGCACCATCCCAGAGCCCACCCAGTTCAGGGGCTCACAATGGGGACATGCGTTGAGAGATGACCAGGCCACCAGCCTGGTGGCATGTCTGGAGCTGTGCTGCATGTGGCTGTGCTGCAGGCTGTTAGCCAGGCACCTCTGGGAGCACCCATGAGAGCACCCTGAACTCATGTTCACCTTGGGAGCAGTACAGACCTAAACCATGAGCTTCATAAACCCACATAAGGCTTCTTGAGCCCCTGGGATTAAAGCAGACTGGGGCTTCAACCCCAGCACCAAGGAAGGACCCTGCTGCCCCCGACCAGGACATCTCCATCCTGGCACTGGGGGATGTGAAGAAAGTCTCCTGCCCAGGAAAGATACCGGGGAGATGTGTTGCTGTGGCTCTTGCCTCATTGCAGCATCTCCCCTTCTGCTCTGGGGAGACCCCCCCTGCAGTCCTGATCCAGCTCTAGGGCAACAGCACAAGAGGGACATGGAGCTGCTGGAGCGAGGCCAGAGGAGGCCACAGAGATGCTGCGAGGGCTGGAGCAGCTCTGCTCTGGAGCCAGGCTGAGAGAGCTGGGCTTGGGTCAGCTGGAGAAGAGAAGGCTCCTGAAGGGGACACCTTAGAGCAGCTCCAGGGCCTAAAGGGGCTCCAGGAAACCTGGAGAGGGGCTTTGGACAAGGGATGTAGGGACAGGACAAGGGGAATGGCTTTAACCTGCCAGCGGGGAGCCTGAGATGAGCTCTTGGGCAGAAGCTCTTCCCTGGGAGGGTGCTGAGGCGCTGGCACAGGGTGCCCAGAGGAGCTGTGGCTGCCCCATCCCTGGCAGTGTTCAAGGCCAGGTTGGACACAGGAGCTTGGAGCAACCTGCTCTAGGGGAAGGTGTCCCTGCCTATGGCAAAGGTTGGAGCTGGGTCAGCTTTAAGGTCCCTTCCAACAGAAACCACTCTGGGATTCCATGATTCTATTTCTGGCCCTCCTTTTAATGCCAGGCAAGGCCTGGAAAATCTCCCTTCAGCTGGGGGCAGGGGCAGGTAGCAGTGTGGGCAGAGGCAGCCATCTGCATGGGTCTGCGAAGGCGAGAGAGCAAACTGGAGTATGTTACAGACATTAAGGGACACTTGCCTGTGCCCCAAAACAGGCACGGAGCAGGAAGAGTTCTGCCCTCAGCCCAGCACTGACCTGGGCTCTTCTCCACACCCATGCCCTGCAAACCTGCGCCCCTCACCGCGCCCCCAGCCCTCCCTCCTTCCCGTTTCCCAGCTCCCAGACGCAGCTGTGTTTGTTCTGTAGCTCTCTGTGCTGTGGTGATGTCCCTAATGGAGCCCATAGTGTGGGCAGCCTCATTTCACTAATTGTCTTGTTTCCTTCCAGCTGAGGGAGATGACCTGGTGTGCACCGACCAGGGAGGTCCTGAGGGTCCTGCTGCCCCAGGAGCTCCATGGGGATGCTGGGGTCCCTCTGCCTTACTTTGGGGTCCTATTGCCCTCTGCCTGCAAGCTCAGCAGCTGCCCGGACTCTCCCATGAATGCATGGCCTCAGGGTAAAGGCGGCTGCACAAGAGGGGCCCTTTGGAGCAGGCTGAAGGCTGCACAGCATCTGTCCCCAGGAAGCCCATGCTGAGAGTTTGGCCCTTAAAGATCTTGGTGCTGCTCTGGGTCCCACTTATCCTGGGCACATGCAGGGAGGAGGAAGGGTAGATGCTGGGCTGGGTGTAGGGGTGCTGTATCCCCTCATTGCCAGCATGTCTCAGGTGCCCCTCAAGATGCTGTTGGGCCATGTCCCCGGGTAGGTGCTGGGGATGAGAGCAGTGCCTGGCTAATGCTTTAAGTAGCTGCATACTTGTTTACTCAAGCTCAGCACCCTTGAACAAAGACTGGCCTATTCTGCATTAACCTGCCTTTGAAATCTGCCCCCACAGCACAGCACAGCACAGCACAGCACAGCACAGCACAGCACAGCACAGCACAGCGAGTGGGGCTCCCTCCCTCAGCAGCTGTACCAGCAAGGAGCTGGATTGCAAACAGGGTGCTGTCCTCGAGGTTAGAGCCTGAACAGGCGCAGTGCAGGCAGAGAGACCCCTATGCTGGTCCTTCGCAGCTCTGCGGCTGGAGGGAGCATGCCAGGGTGGAGGGGAGAGGAGGGCGATGCTGTCCCATCTCGCTGTAGGGGACAAGCATTGGGGGGAAACCTCTTCGGCTTCAGAGCCTGATGCAGGGATGTGCCTGGGAGCAGG
>NW_009944510.1:0-8512 GCF_000696875.1 Nestor notabilis | reverse complement strand
CTGTCTTTTATTTGCTACGTACCTATAGAATGCTATACAAGGACACAATGGCCACCTACTCTAATCTAAACAAGACTACCAGCATGCTAGAATAATTAGCTTTGTAAGATAATATGTAAAGAAACTCCTACAACAACAGGTTTGTTGTAATGAAAAGACGGTAATCCAAGCTTCAAAATGTATATGCTTTAAGACAATAGGCAGGCTCACATCTTCCTCTCATACTAGTAGCAAAATGTTCTATGTTTACACTACTGTGGGGTTTTTTTTTCCAAATGTAACTACTGTTGAGAAAGATACTCAGCAAAATAAGAGAGAAATCAGTTGCAGCTTTGTATGGAGTTGCACAATTTACTTCGAAGACTTTGGAAGTAAGGTTGCTTTGGTGGCCCCCTGCGCTCCTTAACACAAGCAGTAAGGGTTAATGTTTAAAGTGGCATTTTCCTAATAACATTATTTCTGTGCTAGTGAATTATTCATAATAATCTGATTTTAACCAAGACATGTTGTCTTAGCTTCTCATGCTTAAAAAGTAATGGTCATCAATATCTATTACAGAGAAATGTGAAGGTACCTTTCCTGGTAGCTTCTCTTGTAAGTCCTCACCTGCATGATCAGCACTAAACTAAAAATAATTAGCGAAAGTGTCAGTAGTTGCATACTGTAAAGTATCAGTAGTATAAAAATGACAGAAATTATAGCCTGAAGAAATTACCATCATTAGTCAGCAGTACATAATATCATACTGAAAGATGCTGGTAGTCCTGACACTTCGTACTTCCAGAACACACATACATTTTTATCTTCTAAATCTTTTAACTAATCATACAAGAGATTATTTTTAAAAGGTAACATGACCTTTTTTCATCCAAGCATGTAGCATTACACACTTTATTTAATGTAATTATACACACAGCAACACAAATATTACAAATAATTCCTGTAGAAAAAAATTATAAAGGTGACATTTGTGTCACATTTTTATACATCTTAGCCTTGCATGTTTAGAGAAACTTTGCTCCAATATCCCGCTCTGAGTGATGGGGAAAGTTTTCATTTAAATTTTTTCTCAAAAATTGATGCAAATTCAGTCAAATGTGATTCTTCACAAAGTGGTTTCATAGAAGGAAAAAAAAACCCAAAACAAAATCCAAAAAGTTTCACAAGTAAATGAATAGTAAAAAAATTTAAAATACTTCAAAGCAAAAAAATGTTTAGTTTTTTAATTTCTTGTCCAGATACAAGACAATGTCCATGGAGAATCTCTTATTATTGTGCAAAGCATACCAGTAGTGAAGTGTTCTCATTCTTAATTTTCTTTCAGAAACGAGCACTCTTTCAGACTAACTTCAATCATCTAATTTAGGCAACACTCAGGATGTACAAGATGCACTTACAAAAAATCTACCAAGACAGAGATGTAGGCCTGTAATGCGTCTGTTATACCCTGAACATCCATTTTTTATCTGCACCAAAGATACTATATATATATTCTGCATCGAATATGTAAAATATGAAAAATTGATAGACATTAAGATAATTTCCATTAATTTAACACTTATACTGGTTCAGTATTTGGGAAACATATTACATCTTCATTTTTTTCTCATTTCATTACAGGGACACCCTTGAAACCAGAACCTCTGGACCCTCCTGCTGGCAAGCTTCTGTTTATTTTCTCTTATCTAAAGGGTGGTATCATGTAATAACACCAACTTTGTGTAAGAGTTGTCAAGAATACAGATTCCTCTTCTATGTTTCAGTAGATGAAGTCACAGAAGACGGCTGGATTATAAAAGGAGACAAAGAATACTTTTTCAGCACAGAAAAGACCTCTATGGAGAAAGCCAGAACATTTTGCAAAAACAATCATGGAGATCTTGCTACTATTGGAAATAACAATAAAAGAAAATTTTTGTGGAAAAGTGTAAGAGAAAATTTGGCTATCTATCTTCTGCAGCATATAGCCTATACACCTGCTGCATATGATTGTGAAATGCAGGAGAACATGCTTGCTACATAATACTAAACCACTTTATTAGCAGTAGATATAAATGCCTAATGAAAAAATATTTATTCCACAGAATAAATACAGAATAGAGCTTCTCTTTAGGAAAGTAAATACAAAACAATTTACTGTTTACTAGGGCGGGTACGTTCTTGTATATTCTGGGTACATTCTTGTATATTCTAATCTAAATAGAGTTCTGCCCATGACCAAATATATGTGAGGAGCAATGAACAGGCAGATTGGTTGTATACTGTGAAAACTGCCTTTTTGAGAGGGTGGTTACTTCTCATCTGAATATTCTAGAACACATGTTATGTGTACATGTGAGGCTACTGGCAGCGTATCTCTGGTGGTCATAGACCATGCCATACTGCTGAACAAAACAACTTTCCAGTGAAAGATTTAGCCTGCAACACATATTGAAACATTTCTTCTATTTCAAGGACACTGCCTGCATATTGCCTGAGATGGTTCTGTTGGGCATATGCCAGAGCCATGACAGGGGCATGCTAATAGTTTAATGGCATGGTTGTTGCCTCAAACCTCTGCCATAATCCTGTTAGGTTTACTAATACCAAAGTAGCCACATAATCTCCTTTCTGTGTCATGGTATTAGATGCTTGCTTTTATTATATGGGAAAGGATATGAAAGGAGAAGAACAACAGACAGCTTGAGACACATGAATGTCATGGCTGCTTAAGTAGCAAAGAAAATGTATACTAACTTTTTTCTCAGATCTTTATTTCTTCTTCAATCGAGAATACAAATTTGAAAGCTTTTCAAAGCGTACCAGTAATGCAGCCAAAACTGGGAAAGCAGCACTAACAATGCTAAAGCAAAAAAATGTGTTGTATGGTATTTACTTCAACAGGGGTCCTCTCTGGTGCCTACATGTGATCATTTATACAGTGTGTATTCTTCTATTTGCTTCCATAACACAAAACTTACTTACACTTTTTTATATTAGATGACTACTAAATATTAGAAAGCACTAACTGAATGTACATTTTTGTGTTTAGATCTTAAAACATGGCATATTGGAGTCATATCTCATAGGATTAATTCAGAATGCTAATCAACAGTTTAGGTAGGTAAACAAGTTGTATCAAGATTCATAAAAAATGATTGTAAAAGTTTTGTACTGCCAGAATTCCTTCTGGAGGGACCACTGCAAGGGAGTTAAATGCAGGTTCAGAGAGTTATATTGCATGTTGAAATGAATGCTCTCCCTTGGTTCAACTACATTGTAAAAACACTGTTTTAACACATTTTTTTATAGGGAATATACATGCTATGAATACATAGATAATGTCTGTTAAAAATAAAGGAATTTCTGTTCTTTGACTTAACATGCAGGGATTTAATCATGTAACGGCTTCTAGTACTATTGGAAACTCAACTTACAGACTCAGTTGCGATAAAAATATTTTGATCATGTTAACATAGACATTTCTGAACTCTTCCATGAACATTGTCTGAGAAACTGCTACTGTTTTGTTGCTGGTTTTTTTTCAGTTGGATGGATGGAAGCCCAGTGCACTATGCAGCTTGGGCACCAGGTGAGCCCAACTTTGCCAAAGGTCAAGAAAACTGTGTGGTTTTAAATAAAGAGGATGGTGAGTCACATGACTTCTTTAAAAAAGCATTTTTATGACTAGTGCTCTTCCCCCATTTCCTAAAAATATCTTGCCAACTTTAATCCATTCTTTCCCAGCAATTTGGGAAAGTGTGTGTAATAAAGTCATTACATCTGAGGTTTTTTCAGCGGCAATATCAGTCATAAAAGGGGAATATAAGAAACTGATTTTAATGGGGAATGCAGGGACAACTTCATCACTGATATTTCAGCTACACAAACAAAATATTCTATTCAAATCAACAGCAAATTGGTCTTTCAAAAAACAGTTAGAGAATAGTTAGCAAAGGAATAGAACATATATGGAGTTTCACATATCATAGTGATAAAATGATAAAATGTTACTTTACACTTGCATTTTCCATGCATCAAAGCTTTTTGGGTGGGTTCTACTCAGAAGAAACAGAGTTGCCACATCAGCCATCTCAAGTAGCCAAGGATCAAAGTCCTCCTGTAAGCAGTGATGATGGGAGGTAGTTAAGCAGAAGTATGTTATTTCACATTCCCAGGCAGATTGCTTTTGAACCTACAAGCATAGAAGTCAGTTCACTTCCCACAAACTTTAGTCTTTATTCAATGTCTTAATATCTATATTTAAATTGATCTCAGGCTTGTGGAATGATGTCAGCTGTGGTTTTTCAAATGGCTATATCTGTCAGAGGCACAGAAGTTATACAAATGCAACACTTCCTTCAGTGGTACCTGCACCTCCTGGAGGATGTCCTGAAGATTGGCTTTTATTTAAAAATCAGGTATGATAACATCCATCTAAGCACAATGGTATTAGTCCTTGGGAAGGTCCTAAAATCTACAAGAGGCCTTTTGTGTCTCGGATATGAATTGACAGTGATTATCCAAAGTTGCATTAAAAATTGAACCAGTTGCCTAATGCTTGCAAAATGGAGGTTTTATAGATTTCTGTTTTCCTGAGAAGTGGTCGTCTGAGATAAATTGGCAAAACTGATAAATTTCACATACTTCAAAAAAAATTGAACTGAATTCAACTGAAAGTACCAACAATAGAGTAAAATTGGAACAATCAGGAATAAGGCCAGATTTTTCCAAACAGGCTTCAATGTACATTGCATGTTTCTTCCCAAAAGGGACAACCTTGATGTGCTTATTGTGGGTTCTGTTTTCTAATATATACAATATTGTTATGAAAACAGCCATAGAAACTCACACCCATAAAATTTTTTTGCATTTTTGTTACAGTAGCAGAGTTGTTACTTTCCACAAGCTATGCAAGATAAGTAGGTCTCTGACAGGGCTACTGGCATGCCACAGAGCAGAGGGCGAGCTGTAAATGTGGAGAGCAGACTGGTAATTACCAAATCCAGTTCAGGGTGAATGTGTATTAGTAATGTGATTACTGAACTTTTTAAGAAATATGAATCGTATACTCCCATTAATTGAAGAGCTGCAAAATGACAAAGGCTCAATGCACACATGAAAGCACAGTGACCACAGGTCAAAAACATTTTCCAGAAAGTTCAGATGACTCAATGTAAAACCCTTGGCTGGGCTTTTCTTGTAGAGTCAGCACTTTTTTGTCTTTTACTAATGATGGAGTGTGGCTTCTCAAAATCTCTGAGTTAGTTAACGCATTACAATTTTATCAGACTCCTGTTGTGGTTTATAAATGGTTGTTTGAGTTTTGTTGTGACTTTTTCAGTTCCTTAACAGGAAGATACAGAATAAATCTTAAATCTGTTAATGCTTTTGACCTGGTTCCAGAGCTAAGTCCCTGTTAACTTTGGAAAATAATTTTGTGGGCCTGAGCTAGGATAATTTCTGCTAAAACTAGTGTAGTTCAAACTCAAATTCCTTTTACTGTAACTCAGTAGCAGTCTATACTATTCTTCTATATTTTTCCTTAGTGTTACAAATTTTTTGGCTCTTTCTATGAATACTGGTATAATGCAAGAAGAATTTGCCTGGACCGTGGAGGAAACCTGGCAAGCATACATAATGAACAAGTACAAGGTATAGTGCAACAGCCCTTCGTGTAATAGATAGCATTTACTCTTTATACAATGCTTGCTTCCTACAAAGAAAATAGCAAAAAGAGGCAGTATATACATGTATGTATTTTATAATATGTATACTCAATGCAGGTTAAATGGCAATGGCATGAAACATTTTTGGAAGAACTGGAGCCACCTGTCTAGGCCATGCTAGTGATAACATGGGTTGCTTCCTCCTCTTCCACACAAACTGCTTTACATTGTTTATAGAGTATGAATTATCATAAAATAACAAATCAAGACCTGGCATTTATAGTTTTAGACACAGAGAAAGAAAAGGAATCCATGATCTGATTCTGGTACAAATAGAAAGAGACATACTACTATACCTCTCTGAAATGACTGTCTAAATTCTGAAACTTAATTCTATAGTAGAATGTCAGAGGAAACCCCATTTTCACCTTGCCTATGTTCCCAGTCATCCATCTGCAGCTGTGTACACCTACATATTTCCACCAGTCAATCAGCTCATCCCGAGTATTGAAATAAGTGAACTCATTAGGTAACATGGTGGACAGGCATGGGTTTTTATCTTTCCTCTTTCCAAGCCTGATTCATAGTTCCAAATACTTCAACTGTTTGAGACTTTTCACAAACAAAAACTTGGTGAAATTTCTGATCAAATTCTAATTAAAATGTATATACAAGACTCTACTGAACAAAATAGTTAAGGATTTGTTTATGAGCTGATATTTTGTCTGATGACAAGATGTGTTTATCTGCTTTTCTATTGGCTTTTTTTCCCAGCTTTTCTCACGTACCATTTGAAGAACTTTTCAAGTGATCCCTGGATTGGTTTGAATGATATTCTCAGTGAACTCAACTTTGTTTGGAGTGATGGAAGTGCTGTCTCCTATACAAATTGGGGTCCAGATTCCCCAAAACTTGTAGAACCTGTTTTGTTTGATACTTTACATCCAGAAGATGGCCACAATCTGCAACAGGTAAATATTGCTGAGTGTTTAACATCAAGGTAAATTTGAAGAGCAATACTACTTCAAGTAACAGCTCCCTTTGATACAGACGTTGGTTCAGCCTTCTCCCCAGGTTATTCATCTACCTTACATGGGGAATTGCAATAAGAAATTTCAATGTTTGAGTATTCTAGCTATCTTGGAGCATAAAATGGCATTAAATATTAGATAGACAGAATAAAATTTTGGGTTTCATAGTGATTTGCTGTTCATTTTGCAAAGAATATAAATGTAACATTCGAATTTTAGATGTTAACACACATTGGGAATATTTTCACGTTTGACAAGTTAACCCGTGAAAAGGAAGGAGGAGAGGATGCAGGAGGAAAGAGTTCAATTCTTTTCTACTTCTTCCCTATTTAAAATCATAATTGAATTGCTAAGGGCCAGTAGATGTCAACTACTTTCTAAACTAATAAAATTCTCTCCACTGCAGCATTCAGATCAATATAGACTGATTTGAACACCCACATTGCCTATCTTCCATTTATTTTCATATCATGGTTTCAGAACTTGCCCTTCACACTATGTAATTCCTCTCCTTGTCCATCCTCCCTTCGTTTTGATATCCACACCTCTAGAGAACCCAGAAATCCTACCTCTAGACAACCAGCTTAATCTGCACCTTAGCCAATTCATTCTGCTCTTGCCCATCTAGCCACTGGCCAAGGCATGCAGGAAGACTGATAGGATACAGTATAATGCATAGCTCTACTGCACCTCTAATAACACTCCCGAAATATCAATTGGGGGGTGGCGGAGGAAAAGTGCAAAGGTACATTCTAGTTTTCTCCTTCACCTTCAAGATACTAACAGCTATCTCCTTCAGAAGATCCTTTTCAAAGGAGTGAAATAACATCAATAAGATACTCAAGCTTAAGAAACTAGAGGCAAGAGCCACTAAAATAGATGTTCCAAAAATTTCTGCATGGCAACATAGTAGTCTGTTGCAGGTTGTAATAAAGTTCCAGCTTCCTAAACACTGAGCTACCCTGATTTGTTGTAGCTGAAAGAGAAATTCTAAGAACTAGAGCTAATGATAACTATGTCAAGGACCACCATTCAGATGATTCTGGCAATAATAACTACAATTTAAAGTTGGTTTTGCAAGCCAAATACAAAGTCCTACCTCTGTTTATTTTTATTTCATTCTTATTAAAAAAAAACTTACTGATAGCCGCTCGTTAGTCATGACAGAAGTATGACAGAAAGTTCTTGAAAACAATAATGCCTTTCAAGTATTTCTCCTTGAAAATAACCAAATAAACAAGCAGGCTGAGCTGAAGTTGACAAAGATTTACAAAACAGTACCAAAGGGGAGCTGGCCACCACAAGGAGACCAGAATGGACAGAAAAGGGTAAAAGGAAGGTGTTTCTGGAGTTGTAATACAAACCCTACAATATTGTGATTCAAATAAAGGAGAGAAACTACCCGGGGGACTACAGTACTTTGCTTTATAACTTCTAATATCAAGGTACTCATATTCTCTTCCTTACTCCAACAGTTTGATTGTGTTTCTCTGATGAGAGGTCATGCTGACGACACAGGAAAATGGAACAATGAGGAGTGTACTAAACTCAGAGGGTTTATATGCCAGAAGAATAGTAGTGAGTTCTGTATTGCTAATCTTGACATTTATATCACAAGGATTAAAGCAACTTTTCTTGTTTAGCATGCTCTAAATCAGGTTGTTGGGTTTTTTTGTTTGTTTGTTTGTTTTAAAAAGATCAGTAAAACCTGAGGGCCCCTCTTGCATCCCAGTATTGCTTAGCAGTGTTATGGAGAAGGGAATAAGAAATAAAATGTCAGAATTTAGGAAAGCAAAATTCTTTTATTTTTAAAATTATAGTTAAATTATATAT
>NW_009944509.1:600-1745 GCF_000696875.1 Nestor notabilis | reverse complement strand
ACTACTAAGAATACTAAAGAACAATTCTTCATATAAAGCCTGCACAAGAACAAGAATTCGCCTGAGCTGTTTATGTTTTTATAGAAAATAAATAGAAAAAAAAGGACAATCATTGTTTTGAATATTACTCCTATTTTTGTAACGGAAATTAAAAGGATAGTATTTTTATCCGCGACAGGGTCGAAGACATTAATTTTCACCATTTGCTACTGTACATAGAGATTTGATTTCGATATTTAATTTTTTTTTTCCTCCTGCTTTCTCTGATTCCAATTGTATCTGTATTACTGTTTCCTCAAACAATGAGCTTAGAAGATAATTCTCTTGTGAAAAACAACAGCTCGATCCAAATTGTGCATCTTTGTTGCCTATTGGAGGGAGAAATAGTTAAAAACGAAAACAAAACCAAATTAACAACAAAAAATGATTTCGATATTTAATTTTTTTTTTCCTCCTGCTTTCTCTGATTCCAATTGTATCTGTATTACTGTTTCCTCAAACAATGAGCTTAGAAGATAATTCTCTTGTGAAAAACAACAGCTCGATCCAAATTGTGCATCTTTGTTGCCTATTGGAGGGAGAAATAGTTAAAAACGAAAACAAAACCAAATTAACAACAAAAAATATTCAAAACAAAACAAAAAATAAGCCAAAGCCAACCCCCATCCCCTAGATCCCGAAGCAGCAGCAAGGATAGTTAAGTACTGAGCCCCGTGCACTGCTCTTCTGGCTGGCTGGGCAGAGTTGCAGAACAAAGCAAAAGCGGAGATAGGACCCGTGTGGAAAGAACGGGGAAGTGAGCGGCGGCTGCCCGCAGCGCCCCCCGGGGCACCCGGGGTCTGCTGTGGTACCGGCGCCCGGTAGTTCCGCGGGTTGTAGGGAAGATGAGCCAACCCCATCTCCGATCCGCTACCCAACTGCCCCAGGCAGCTCGGTACTGGACCTGGATGCAAAGTACAGTGTGTTACTCTCCAGTGCTGTCCATGCTTTTCATCATGTGTAACGAGCAGGGTTCTCGCCTTTGCATTTTTTTTCGGTCGGACTTTCTCTTTTCTTTGATTGTTTTTTCTTGTAGACCCTCCTGCCTCTCATCCTCTCTTCGTACTTTTCCGAGCTCTGTTTAACCCACCTGAGTAACCTTTTTG
>NW_009944509.1:0-500 GCF_000696875.1 Nestor notabilis | reverse complement strand
CAGTCCTTTGTTCTGTTTTATGCAAGCTCTTGTTGTACAAGTTTAGGAACCCCTGTTGTAGCTACCACTAAAGACTTATGCACTACTACGAAAGTTTTTGTTCCTTGTTTATTGAGTTTGGAGGTAAAATGTATTTTTCTACATTCTGGCTTATTGCTTAGTAAAATTTATTTCATAAAACAAACTTTTGTCATAAAAGAATGTGTAGTGTTCACCTGTGGTCCGGTTTCTAACGAGATAAACCATTTCCACCTCATCTTTCTATGTACGGACTCCTATCTTACCTTCCGCCGGGGGCTGGCCCCCTCCATACCCCCCGGCAGGGGGCGCGGAGGCTCCCGCCTCCCCCCGGCTCACCACACCAACCTTGCAGGAGTCTTTCCAAAGACACAAAGCGAGCCCCGCATTCAAGACGCCGGAAAGCAGTCCCTCACTCCCCAGAACCAAATAAGTCGCGGGTAAAAACCTCCTTTCCTGGCCGGGGAGAGAGGAGCGGGCAG
>NW_009944508.1:336-698 GCF_000696875.1 Nestor notabilis | reverse complement strand
CAGGAGGAGCTGAGTGAGGAGGAACTGCAGAGGTTCAAGTTCCTGCTGGGGGGGCACGTTCCCGGGGGGATGCTGGGTCCCGCCTCCCGTCCTGAGCTCTGCTCCATCCTGCTCCAGCGCTTCCCGGGCCGGGCGCTGTGTGTCACTACCGGGCTCCTGCGCCACATGGGCCGCCACGACCTGCTCCAGCGCTTCCAGCTCCCGCAGGATGAGCATGGCCCCCTAGGGATGGAGGAGGAGGAGCCCATGGGTGCTCCCGCTGCATCCCGATGTCACTCCATCACACCACCACCTCCTCGTCGCTTAACGGAGAAGGATCTGATGCAGATAGCCCAGAGATTTGGGAAGGAATGGCAGGAGGT
>NW_009944508.1:0-307 GCF_000696875.1 Nestor notabilis | reverse complement strand
GAGCCGCCTGGAGCAGATCCGGGAAGACCATCCCCACAGCCTCGTGCTCCAGAGCTTTGAGATGCTGCGCGAGTGGAGCCGGCGCCACAAAGCTGAGGCCACGGCCCCCCAGCTCCGCGCCTGCCTGCACCCCGCCAGCGTGGACCCTGGTGTGTTCGACCTGCTCCAGGACTGAAGATTGACACCTCCCCCTTTCCGGGGGGGGGCACCCCCAAAACGGAGCAGTAAATGGTTTTATTCCACCCATCCTGGTGGGTTTTGGGGTGTCTTTAACCCGGATCGGAGGTGGGACAAAGGAGAAGGGAGG
>NW_009944507.1:2966-3208 GCF_000696875.1 Nestor notabilis | reverse complement strand
AGCCTGTGCTGGTCCCTACACACCCAACACTACACAGGATCCCAGCCTGGTTCGGGTCGAAGGGACCTTAAAGCTCATGCAGGAAGGAGCAGGAGGCGCAGCTCCCAACACCCTTTCCAGCACACAGCACACCAGGGGCTCTGCAGTCACCTTCCAGCCCCCCCTTCGCACAGAGCACCTCCAAAGCCCATATCCCCCCTTGCTCTCCAGCACTAACACACCTGAAGTGGCTCCCACCACCT
>NW_009944507.1:244-2873 GCF_000696875.1 Nestor notabilis | reverse complement strand
GGGTGCCTGGTGCAGCTCAGCCCAGAGGAACCCGCCAGGAGGAGTGTGTTTAGTACAAGTGTTTATTGTCCTTTCCCCAGAGGGCACATCCAAATCAGGCTCCAGCCCCTAATGAGGTTAGTTCACATGCGTTTAACACCAGCTCTTCTACCAGTACCGTTACAGCCAAACATTAAAAGCCCTCCCCCCTTCCCCAAATATTCCCTGGAAGGAAGTTTCCAACAGGGAGTAACGCAGTCACACGGAACCCGGGTTAGGGCACTGAAGGGAATATACAGGTTATCTTTAAAAGACACAGTGAGTCGCTGCTATCAAGTAAGACCCCGGGGCTCACCCAAGGGGCGGCCTGGCTACCCCAACTGTTAGCCAAAGCAGGGATGAGGGAATGGATAACCACAGCCAGCAGCACAGGAGGCTGCTAACTGCAGGGAGAGAAGGGTTAAAGGATAAGCCTTTGCTCTCTAGAGCAGCCAGTACCGAAATAGGCAGCCAGAAAAGATCCATTTCAGCTCATGCTGGTTCCTCCTGGCTCCTTGAAGCCCTGGCAGGACCATGCCCCCCCCAGGACCACATCCTGCCCCTGGCATGTTCCTATCCCTCTCCCAGGGGGTTTGTAGCTGTCCTGCAGAAGGAGGGGAGCCCACCCCAGCCCACCAGTGCTGGGGAGCTGAACAGCCAAAAAGAGCCTTCAAACCAGCCCAAAACCTGCTACCAACATGCACCGCAGTAAAACCCCACCGGAACAGAGGCAACGGGGTCAAACTGCACCTCTGCCCTGCAGAGAACTCATAAAACCTGGGAGCAAAGCAAAGGAAAACCAGCAAGGACAAAGCATCCTTAATTCTACAGCCCCCAAACCTGGGGCAGCGGCGAGGGGGACAAGGGGAGCCGGCTCCATCCATGAGGAGCGGGAGCTGGCATCACTAGTGGTTGGTGCTGCATTGCTACGGGAGCAAAGGAGCCACCCATGGTCCCAGGCTGGGTGCTCCAGGGAGCTGGAGATGGCTCCTATCCATGGCATAAAACATCCCCGAGTGGGGAGGGACCGGAGGAGCCGACGTGAGGGTGTGAAGCATCTCCAGTCTTCCCAGTGTTCAGCCCTGGAGTCACTGTCAGCCATCGGAGAGGAAGACTTGAGTTGGAGAAGGAGCTGCCAAGGGGGAGAGGAGGGTGCAGGGAGCCCGGGGGCCTCCCCACTGCCGGGGCTCATCCTCCAGCCATTGCCGGGTTTCCCACCACGTCTGTCCCAGGTCTCTTTGGTTTCCCATCACCGGAACGCCGGTGGCATGGTCTCCTCCTGCCGGGAGCCGCGTGGGGCGAGCCTTAGGCCGGGACCTCGGTGCTGTGGGGCCGGATGTGCTCATCGGTGACCGACAGGTAGGTGGCTCGCATGCTCGGGGAGTACTGCGGGGACAGGACAGGGGGGTCAGTGTCCCCCAAACCCATGGTGTGACCCATCAACACAACCCCTGCACCACCATGTGCTGCTGAGCCGCCAGAGAGAGCCTGAGGATCAGAGCAGGGAGCTTAAAGCTCATCCAGTTCCTGCCCCACGGGCAGGGACACCTTCCACTAGAGCAGGTTGCTCCAGGCCCCTGTGTCCAACCTGGCCTTGAACACTGCCAGGGATGGGGAGGCCCAAGCTTCTCTGCACTGGGAGCTGCTCTAAGGTCTCCCCAGAGCCTTCTCTTCTCCTCTTCTCCAGGCTGAACCAGCCCAGCCCCATCATGCTCCATCCTTCTGATGGAGACATTGAAGCAGATTAAACACTGTCAGAAAACGAGGGGTGAAAACTGCACCAAGAAGGGGATGGAGACAGGGACCATTTCCACTCCCAGCACACAGGAGCTGCAAATCCTCTCATACCTCCCGAGCCCTCCGCACTCTTCCCAAAAGCAAACCAGCTCCATAGAAAAAGGGATGGAGGGGGGCACTGCGGAGGGGAAGGAGGATGGGAACCCAGGGCAAGGGGGAAGAAGGAAGTGGCTGAACTTACTCTTGATGGGCAACTTAGCTCCAAAAGAATTGATGCAAATAAAAATGAAAAGAAGGAAATAAAGCAAATAAAGCAGGTGTTAAAAACCAGGGAGGGCTCAAACAAGCTGCAGGGAATGGGGACGTGCAGGGGTGGCTGTGACAAATGTCCTTTCAAAGTCAGAATGAAGAAGAAATAAAGCAGAAGAGCAAGTGAAGGGAAGACTATTTCGGTCTCCTCCAAGCACGTGGCTGCTGACCTCTCCCCGCAGCCTGGCGGGATCTGGGTTAGTGAGACGGGCAGCAGGGATGCGCTCATGGAGAGGGCAGGAGGAGGGGGCTGAGCTCACCCCATCCACCATCAGTGCCACAGTGAGCGGCTTCCCAGCGGAGCAGGGGGGCTCTGTGTCCCCCGGTTCCCTCCCTGCTGCCCCCCGGGGGTGTCACAAGAAGGATTTGGCCTCAGCCATCCACCGTACCGTGGGGGGAGGAGAGCCTCTGCCGATGAGGGGCACGTTCTCATAGCGTGGGTTTCCACCGAAGAGCACGGCTTGGTTCCTGAGAGAGGAGAGCCCGTCGGTGAGACCCCCCGTCCCCCTGCACCCAGTGTGGGGTGATGCTCCATCCCCGAGGTGTGGGGTACCCCCTGTCCCCC
>NW_009944507.1:0-208 GCF_000696875.1 Nestor notabilis | reverse complement strand
CCCCCCCCTGCCCCCGGTGGGGGGTGATGCTCCATCCCCGAGGTGTGGGGTACCCAAAGGAGTGAGGAGGGGGCTCACATGTACTCGGAGACGGGCGCGTTGGAGATGGTCTGCGCCGGCGGGTGCAGGCTGCTCTGGCTGCCCAGGCTGCTGCTGTAGCTGCAGAAGCTGCGGAGCTGCCCGCGGGCCGGGTTGTGGCTGGCGATGC
>NW_009944506.1:12573-45176 GCF_000696875.1 Nestor notabilis | reverse complement strand
CACTTTGCAATATTGTTTTTTTGCTAACTAGTGAAAGTAACACATTACTAACAAAGTGATGCTTGAGTCCCCCACTGCAGTGCCTGTACGATCAAAACTTACCCAAATGTATACTTCCACCAAACTATGCATGAGGTTGCTTAAACACATCATCTCCAAGGTGGATCGGGTTGCGTGAGCAAGGGCTTCCTGCCTGCAAGACCCTCCCACCAGCAGCTGGCACCCAGGTGCTCAGCGCATCACAGGGCAGAAGTCTTGGTCCAGGCCTAGGGTTACAGTTAGGGCTAGCAGCAGGCTGCGTGAAAAGTAGGAAACCTGTGGGCATTTAGATTGGTGCTTAGGCATGACTCCTTCTAGAATCGTAGTTGTGTCCTTTTTTTCCTACTGGCATGCCATGATCTGGACATAACTGTTCACTCACAAGACCTTTACCTGGGTGGCAGGTAGGGTATGCATCAAGTACTGCCAAGGGAGATCTGGAAGAGAAGGAAAGTAGAGTGAATTTTCCGCTCTGCTTGGGGCTTGGCAGGTTGGCTTCGTGCTGTAACACTGATCGTCTTGACCCCAGTGTTTAGCTGCTGTCACAGTGGTTTGAGAAGGGAATGTGGAGTTGTGACTCCTATGCTTCCTTTTTGACTTTGAAACAGACATTAAGCTGTTCTGATTACTCCTAATAACCTAAAACTTCATCCCCTTCTTTTAGGGCATAACATGGGTGGAGACAGCTGTGTGGGAAGAAAACTGAGTGACTGCTGGACATCTGTGGCTAAGTTGGACATAGATTGTCTAGTATGTCAGTAAATGGGTAATCAGAAAATCTCCATCAGCTTGTCTGCAAAACGATTACATAGAGATTGCTCTCTCTAATGGAAAAAGCTAATGGATCTAAAGCAGAAAGATCTCAGTTGAATCAGATGCACAGAAGTACAAGTTCAGAAGAAAGTATCTGAGGCTGGTCAGTAAGCATAAATCCTGTGAAAACTACTTAAATTATCCTCTGGCTGTGTGTTCAGTGAAGAGAACCTGTATTCATGCTGTGACTGACTTCCTGCTCAAATCATTGAACTATAACTGTAGCTACAGCAGTCGTTAGTTAAGGTTTGACCCTCTCAGGGTTTGCTCAGAAGGCCAGCCCACCGTGGTGTTGTGCCTCTCGTTCTCTTTGAACAGAAAACACTAACAATGTAAGAGCCTACACATCCCAAAACAGAGTGCACAGGTGCTTATGCTTCCCCCATGACTGAGCTTCCATCTCAGCTGTGAAGGGATGCCAGGCAACACACAGTCAAGCTCCAGACGTGGCTGGAGAGGAGCATCGCTCAACCCCTGCAGCTTAGCTTTGCACTCCTCCCTTTGTTCATAGGAGATAAGTTCAATTTTCAATAGAGAGTAGGGCTTCTTAATACTAAAAGCTTTCTAATATCAAGGGGTTTTTGTAACTCTCCTAAGCAGACCTTGCTCCCAGCTAAGCCATTAGTTACTGTCTCCTGGCTTAGACGTGTTAGGCTGTTAGTTATTGTCTCCTAGATAAGACATACTGTTTTGTCTGTGCACATGGTTGCTCTGGGCTAGAGCCACCACAGTTCAAGCCAGTTTTTCAGCCACTTGTCTTCGAGTGAAATCCCCTGCAGTACTGCCAGGCATATAGTGGGCAGAGACACTGGGGCAAAAATAGTGGCAGATGTTTATGCACTGTAATTAGAGTTAGTTCTGCTTAAGCTAAGTGGCCACAGCAAATGGAGAGGGGTACTCGTGGCTTCAGAGCAATAAAATAGCAAAAAGAACAAGTTGTTTATATGCTTTCCTCCTGCCATTCCTCCCTTTCCGAAGTTATAAGCTTTTTAGGTGCTCCTCCAAAATGAAAACTAATAGGAAGGAAGAACTAGCATTTCACTGTGGTATCTTTAGCCAGCATTTATTCAGATGTATACAGGAAGGAAAAGGAGACACTTAATCAGTAGCTGTTGACCATGCTGAAGTTAATGGAAATTAATTAAGCTGCAAAATACATTGTCATCTTCTTCCTTGTCTCCCAGATCTGATTCCCTTTGTAAGCAAACGTTCATGGATACCTATGCAAACAGTTTGCCTTTCATCATGTCTTGAAAAGAACTCTACTGCTTTTGTGGAGCTGAGTTTAGATACAGAAAAGCAAAAACACTGTCTATCTGAAATTGTATTTAAATCATGAAGGTCAACCAAGTGCAAAGTCCTACACCTGGCTCGGGGCAACCCCAACCACAAATACAGGCTGAGTGGAAAACGGACTGAAAGCAGCCTTAACGAGAAGGACCTCCTCAAGGACCCTGGAGTACTGCATCCAGCTTTGAGGATCCCAGCATAAGAAGGATGTGGACCTGCTGGAGCGAGTCCACAAGCGGGCCACAAGGATGACCAGAGGGCTGGAGCACCTCTCCTGTGAAGACAGGCTGAGAGAGTTGGACTTATTCAACCTGGAGAAGGAAGGAAAAGGAGACACTTAATCAGTAGCTGTTGACCATGCTGAAGTTAATGGAAATTAATTAAGCTGCAAAATACATTGTCATCTTCTTCCTTGTCTCCCAGATCTGATTCCCTTTGTAAGCAAACGTTCATGGATACCTATGCAAACAGTTTGCCTTTCATCATGTCTTGAAAAGAACTCTACTGCTTTTGTGGAGCTGAGTTTAGATACAGAAAAGCAAAAACACTGTCTATCTGAAATTGTATTTAAATCATGAAGGTCAACCAAGTGCAAAGTCCTACACCTGGCTCGGGGCAACCCCAACCACAAATACAGGCTGAGTGGAAAATGGACTGAAAGCAGCCTTAACGAGAAGGACCTCCTCAAGGACCCTGGAGTACTGCATCCAGCTTTGAGGATCCCAGCATAAGAAGGATGTGGACCTGCTGGAGCGAGTCCACAAGCGGGCCACAAGGATGACCAGAGGGCTGGAGCACCTCTCCTGTGAAGACAGGCTGAGAGAGTTGGACTTATTCAACCTGGAGAAGGCTCCAGGGAGACCTTAGAGCAGCCTTCTAGTGTCTAAAAGGGGGCTACAAGAAATCTGGAGAGGGACAGGACAAGAGGGAATGGCTTTAACCTGCCCGAGGGGAGATTGAGATGAGCTCTGAGGCAGAAGCTCTTCCCTGGGAGGGTGCTGAAGCACTGGAGCAGATTGCCCCGAGAAGCTGTGGCTGCCCCATCCCTGGCAGTGTTCAAGGCCAGGTTGGACACAGGGGCTTGGGGCAACCCGGGGGCTTGGAGCAACCTGCTCTAGTGGAAGGTGTCCCTGCCTGTGGCAGGGGGTTGGAACTGCATGAGTTTTAAGGTCCCTTCCAACCCAAACCAGTCTGGGATTCCGTGCTTCTATGATGATTCTATGATCAGGATGAGGATTGGAAATAGCCTGGAAACTCATTGTGCTCAATATTGTGTCCTATAGACCAATAATGCTCCTGCCTCAGTACCAAGAACCTATACCATGTGTAGAAATGAGTGGGAAGGGGTCAACATGCAAGTTGTTTAAAAATAGCAGGTTGTCTGTAACACTGGGAAGAACTGTGTCTGTGAACCACAAAAAGTGCTAAGGTAAGATTAGGCAATGAAGGAAAGGAGACAGGAGGCACAACTCTGTAGGAAACCCCATTTCACTAATTCCAGGGCTTCTGGAGGTATTTATGTTGTATGAAACCAGAACTGCTTTGGAAGAAAAAAATGGATTTAACGAATCTCCACTCTAGAGCATCTTGGAATAAGAACAAAGCTTCTGAAACTCTCAAATTCGTATGTTTTACTGAAAGGGGCTTGGGAGGTTTTCATTTAAATGATTGTGTCGATGTTTGGCGTAATTTTTTGGTTTTGAAAAGATTTATTCTTGTGTCTGACTTTATCTGAATGGCATTTTTTTCGTTACTAATTTGCGAAGGGATTCAAGATTTTACCATCTTACCTCTGATTAGTATGTGTAAACATTTTAAAACCTTCTGCAGCACCATTCTGCTCTATCAAATCTTCTAGATAGCAGTCTGTCCTGCTGATTTAGCATGATGATATGGCAGTGATCCCAGGGACTTAAAGAGAAATACTTTCTTTAAAAGCACCTAAAGCAGGAGAATTGCCTGAAGTGTAGTCTCCAGACTTGAAAGTACTGACAGATTTGTTCCCTAGTGGCGTGCTAAATGTTTTGGAATGTGAATCACTTGCTCCTTGATGCTTCTACCAAAGCAGCATGTACGAAATCAATTTCACAAAACTCAGCAAGAGACCATATGGAAGGGGAGAGTGGTGTTTGTTTTAAACAAAGTTGATTTCAGTCACACATTGTGTCAGTTGTGACTCCCTTGCACTCCCACACCATGCACTCAGAAGCATCAAGACCTGTGTGGTACTTTCATAGGCATGGTCCTGTTAGTGTTTCATTCAGACCAAGTTTAGTATTTATGTGACCCGGTAAGTTAAATTGTATGAGCATGTGTTCCCACCATTAGGTCATACTACAGTAGTTTTCTGCTGTTTCTGTGGCTACTTTTAACTTTGGGGGTTAAAAAAAGAAAGGGGGAAATTATAAAGCCAAGCTCTATGATAGCCTAGGCATACCTGTAAGCTGTTGATAGTGTTTACTGGCCAGCCCCTTGCAGTGAGAGCAGAGCAGGAAGAATGGTTTGGGTTTTGTTTTACCAAACTGTGGAAATTTCACAGGGAGAAATGTCAGCCTTTCTTGAGCTTCGCATGAAAGTTTGTTAAATCTTTAACATTAAGAACTAACCTCTGTAATTTTCCCCCTGTCTATGTTTGATTCCTCTGCCTGAGACTCAGAAATGGCTCTTCTGTATAAGCCACAAGTCAGCTAGTGTCCACCTTCTCTGGACCTAAGTCAGTTCTGACGCCAGCCAATCACCTTATGCATTTTATTTTCCTCCTTCCAATTTCCGTTTCCCCTTCCCTAGAGTCTTCTGTCTTGCTGGGGTCGGTGATTATGTTTAGCTCTAAATCCCAGTCTGAATACAGCATCTAATATTGCCAAAGATTTTGGCTATTCAAATTTGAGAGGAAAATGGTTGATTCAGTCCCATCTTTAGTGAATGATCAGACGCCTGGCATAGTTATACATATCGGAACATAATTACATACATCAGTGCAATTAAGTCATTAGTCATTTTTTCTTCATGGTTAAATACATGGCAGTTTCTGTTTTGGCTTGGCATCTCCATTACCTGCTCTCAGGAAACAAATTACTGACTTTTCTTTAAAAATAGAATTGTGCATGCATCTGCACCTTCCACACAATCTAGTTACGCAGCCTACTTTAATATGTGCTGCAACTAATAAATGAGCAGCTGCCATGGCTGCATAGCCATACAAACACAAATAAAAGCTCTTCAGCTTTTAAGGAGTGGCTGGACACAGGTAATGAACCACCATTTCACTCGTTGCACATAAAGTGCATGGAAAAAACACGCTGGGCTTCACTGTGGGCTTTACTTTTATGCACAGGTACTTCAAGGATTGCAACATCACTGCTGTTTCTGGGTACAGCAAGAAAGTAAGAAAAAAAGCAAAGCACAATGCTCAGCAGCATACTCTCTAGCAAATCCAGTTATAAACAAGCTGGTGATAACAAAGGGGTTGTATAAGTAATAGCAGATTTGTCTTTGGAGAACTTCTTTCTCCTGCTTCCTTTCCTCCATTTCCAGGCTTTTCTCCTTTCCTCTGTTCTCTCCATTGCTTCAAGAAAAGCAGCTTTAATGCATCCAGGAGTGGGACGGTGTTCACCAAAATATCTTGGCTTTTTTCATATCAAAGCATTGTTATTTATGCATCTTGATATGCCGGTGCTGTATTTTTAAAGAATCCCCGATATTATAGAGCTATTAAAAAATAACTTTTTTAACATACAGGGTAAATTACATTCTCCTATGTCACAGCTTATTATTCATCTGCCAGCTCACAGTAAGAGGTCTGATATCTGCCTACCAACTTCAGTGGTGGTGAAGTTCTCAATTGACTATAAGGAGGGTAAAAATGAGTGTGAAATTATGTCTTCTCCAGCATAGAAACGCAAACCCAGGCTTTCAGCTGTATCACTCTATTTACTAACACCATTAAAACTTTTTCCTGGTCTCACTCAGCCATGACAACATGATAGTCTCTTAGAACTATAGATTGGATTTCAGGACAGAAATTGCTGCTACCAGCTAGTCTGAATTCTTGTAGAGATAGACAAATATTCAGCCAGAAACTGGCTGCAGACCTGTATGTCCTGGTTGAGTGGTAAGACAAGAATTGCAGCCTCTTTGTCTCATAAACCCCCCACATTTACTAGGAAGGTTTATTGGAAGATATTCTCTCTGTCTTTCTCTCATGTCCCATTCAGAGCTTACTGTTCCTTACTTCACTTGTCTCTGAAATTCGAACCATTAGTGCTTGCTTTTTACAGGACAACCGTAATTTTGGGTTGCTATAACATTAATGTAAAGCTGAAATTGCATTTTTCATTCATATTTTTAGTAGTATAGTATATTTTAAATATAAAATTCCCTGTGGGTTACAGTTCATCTCTGTCCTGTCCCCACACCCCTCCTGATTCCCCAGGCGTATTTTCTGTGGCCTCACTCCTAAGGCATATTTGAGCCTTGCATAATGCCTGGAGAAGACAGAAATAGTGATGACAGCCAGCTCCCTTAGCCAGATGGGGAACTGAGTACTCGGGAGGGAATAAGCTTTTGTCCTTGGTTTCCACCATGTCCTTCTACACCAGCGCTGACTATGTGAGCCATATTAGTAACTGGTGAGGAACTACAGCTGGCTGGAATGACTGAATGCCTCTGGAGAGGTTCTAAGCATCCTCTGGGTTCTGCTGTCTTTAAAAAGGCCAAGTAGGATGTTTTGTTTTCCAGTTGTTTTCAACTTATTTATTTCCCCTTTAAACTTGGGGATAGTGTTCAGGTAGCAAGTGAAGTCAAGTAGTCCTCAGCATCTTTAGAAAAAAATACTTTGAGGAGCAGCAGAGAGTAACCTAGAGAGAAAATATTTCCTGTGGGACTTGCATTTTGGGGTGATAGTGTTTGCAGCTCTGGATCATTTAGAGAATCTCTCAGCATGCACACTGCAGACAAGCTGAAAATAAAATGCAAAATGAGATGCTAAACTGATGGATTTTCAACTGTAGCAGCATCCACTGGCTGACCAACACAGTCACTTTGAAAAACATCACAACTCATCATGGTCAAAATCTGAGTAGTGAAAGAATAGTGAGAGTGATCTGGGGTATAGGCATCACATCTACGTTGCTGAGTGCTGGCAAGCTCACTCTGGCTACTAGACTGCAAGGAGACCTCAAGCTCCTCGGGCCATACTTTTGCTGATAGAAATCAGTAGGAAGGACTGCTTGGGGAGTTAAACAGGGGAATTTTAGATTAGATACCAGGAAGAAGTTCTTTACAGTGAGGGTGGTGAGGCACTGGAATGGGTTGCCCAAGGAAGCCGTGAATGTTCCAACCTTGTCAGTGTTCAAGGCCGGGTGGGACAGAGCCTTGGGTGACACAGTTTAGAGTGTGGTGTCCCTGCTTATGGCAGGGGGGTTGGAACTAGATGATCTTAAGGTCCTTTCCAACCCAAACCATTCCATGATTCTATGATTCTATGAAGAAACATGGATTTGTAAGGAAATGCCTCTTCTTTGCAACGTGGAGCCAGGCACAATCCTTGTCCTAGTGCTCTTTAAATACAAGAACAGCTTCTGCCATGTACAGGAGCAGTGTTGACCACCTCAGAACATTTGCAGAGGAACAAAGCACAGGCAAGACCCACTCTCCACCATATTCTGCAGCTCTGCCAGCATAAATGCACTGCATGAGGAAAACGTATTTTCTTCCTTCAGTAAAAAGCCCATAGCATTAAAAGCAGCAGGATGAATTCTATTATGCTTCCATTTTAAACCAATTGTGTATTGGGGTATACAAAAGATAATTTTAAAGCAAGATTTTTCATTCCCAGCCTGCAAAAGATTCTGTTTTGCAGCTGCTGGAAAACATCATGAAATGATCCTGTAATGAACTGTCTCATGTAAGAATTACCTTATTACTATTAAATGTTGCCAGCTCTTAGATTTGTCTTCTGCTTCATAAATTCCAAAAAGCAGCTCCGTGTATTTAGGAGCTATTTCCCTCTTTTAAAATGAGCCAGAGTCTGTTCCAGGACCCACGCCAGATCCTTACAGTTTAATGAAGACAGATTGCTATGAGCTTATTTCAAAAGATGAAGAAAAAGTTTTTTGCAGAGCAATTTCTCTTTTTTCTTTTTTTTTCTTTTCTAGCAAGAACTTGTGCTTTTTGTGTTTTGAAGAACAGTGAATAAGCCCAGCAAAATTACACTATTTTATGTGCCTACTAGTCAAGTATTAACATTATAATCAATATATTAATTTTTTCCCTTGACAGAAGGCAATAAAGGGCCAGAATCCATTCTTTCTGATTCTACATGCCAACTCCATAGGGTTCAATTCAATACAAATGACAGTGGAGCTACTTTGGAGGGACTAATGATGAGGTCTGGAGAATTTCTCTCTTCAGTTGTTAATGTGAATATAATCCAGGTCAATACAGCCTACTTTAGGTCAGCTCTGAGTTGCCTAATTTCTGTAAAACAATGAAATCTTTTCTAAATCACGATGGGTGGTTACTGCAACATTTTACTTTTATTGACAGCCTAAAGTAATAGAAGAAAGGCAATTTTCTTTTCTTATCTGGAAAGGCAGAGCAGAGAAAAAAATAAATTGTACTGTTATTCAGGTTGCATATGACCGTAAGAAATAGAATGGAATTTGCTACAGGCTGAAAATCACTCCACAAGAATAAATTTGCTAAGGACAACATCAGTTCTGAACTATGTACCTTCCAAATACCTGGGAAATCTGCCTGGGCAGAACAGTATGTTGGATCTCAGAGGACCATGTTACATGCATGTTGGATTTAATTTAGAAATCTTTCCCAAAGGAGCTGGGAAATGGAAAAAAACTCTATAATGCAGTTGGGCATTTGTCATTTTCCATTAAATACTGGCAGCTTGCAGCATGTTCAGGCAGATTTAAACAGATGAGAGGGTCAACTAAACAATGATCATATATGTACATAAATTAAGACATGAGAGCTTCCAGTAAATTATTTTATGTATAAAATGCTGCTGTGATTTTGACTTTGAGAAAGGAAGTGACTTAGAAGGATCAGAAGACAGTATCCCATGGCAAACAACCAAAATTGGATGAGTTCAAAGATGCAAAAGGATATGTATTCAGTCTGTTCAAGGGAAAGCATGCAGCTGTGTCCTAATAAAAAGAAATAATTTATTTGATCTCCTGAAGGATTGTTTCCTTCATAATCTATGCAAGAGAGCATTTTTTAATGCTGTGACTTCTTTTTTTCATAATGTCTTTCAAAACAAGGCCTAATGGCAAGAACCCCTTCTTTCCCAGTGTTAGCCCTGAGATTTGTCTATTAGAGTGTTCATTACACACAGTCCAGAGGATGCCACAAGGATGATAAGAGGACTGGAGCACCTCCCATACAAAGACAGGCTGAGAAAGTTGGGGCTGTTCAGCCTGGAGAAGAGAAGCTGCGTGGAGACCTCAGAGCAGCTTCCAGTGTCTGAAGGGGGCTACAAGGATGCTGGGGAGGGACTCTTCATGAGGGACTGTAGTGATAGGACAAGGGGTGATGGGTTCAAACTGAAACAAGGGAAGTTCAGGTTAGATCTAAGGAAGAAGTTCTTCACAGTGAGGGTGGTGAGGCACTGGAATGGGTTGCCCAAGGAAGTTGTGAATGCTCCATCCCTGTCAGTGTTCAAGGCCAGGTTGGGCAGAGCCTTGGGACACATGGTTTAGTGCACGGTGCCCCTGCCTATGGCAGGGGGGTTGGAACTAGATGGTCTTAAAGTCCTTTCCAACCCGAACCATTCTATGATTCTACACAGGATCCCTCTTGGACTGCTCCTGGAGAACTGCAAAGCAGTCAGGACAGCAGACCATCCTGGAAGGCACCAGGTCTGATATGACAGTGAGAAGCTTCTAGTCTAATTAATGCCTGTACCAGCAAACCACTGGACCCTCTACAGGGACTTCTTTTATTATCTGAACCCAAAATGCAATTTTACTTGTCATGTCCTGGCTAGAATAGTATACATACAGTGCACTGAAATTCCAAGTGTGGGTATATAAAAAATTTAACCTGTGTACCCTATCCAGCCATTTATTGGTGTTCCTTTCAGTTGAAAAAAGTGTGTTTTCTTCCACTTTTTCCTCAGAAACCCTGTTAACAATTACCATTTCTTATTGTAAGAAGGGCTAAAAAATTTGGCATCTGAACTTCATCACCTTATGGCACGTTATATCTGAGCAAAAACTTACCCACGCATTTCACAAAAGCAGAGTCCAGGGAAGAAGCAGTTATAGCACTTTGAAGTGCTATTTATGCTGTCAGTTCTCTTGCCATAGATGTTTTTCTATCGGGGATTTATATTAAACACACACATTAATCACCCTCAAACTTATCAGTGAATTGATTCTAGTCTGGCATCCAGTCAGTGTTGGTTACAAGATTTGCTGCATGTATACTCCCAAATTTTGTTTGTACATTATTTTATTGCAAATATAAAAAGGGAAAATGCAGTTGTCGGTTATGAATGAAATCAAAGCAGGATAAACTGGAGAACAAAACTGTTGTATATACCCTCAACAATCTGTCAGGATGAACAAAACTACATGTGAGTTGATATCTAGTCCGTATTTGCTGTATCTTCTTGTAAATAATTAATCACCTTCTCTTTCTGCAGACAACATGAATCATATTCATCATTTGAGATTCTTTACATTATAAACAGCTTGGCAGGAAGTTTAGAAACATAGCTGAAGAAAATATTCAGGAGATCCTATATATTTTATATCAAGATTCTATGCTGATCTTTTCTACATATGCCTTCCTGTTTTACTAGAAAGTTTCCATAATTTTATATTAGACAGGAAAGTCATGCTTTTCTATTTTTTTGGGGCATTTCCATACTGTAAGTATTCTGAAATACAATTTGAGTAACAAGAATCCCAGACTGGTTTGGGTTGGAAGGGACCTTAAAGCTCATCCAGTTCCAAGCCCCTGTCATGGGCAGGGACACCTTCTACTAGACCAGGTCGCTCCAAGTCCCTGTGTCCAACCTGGCCTTGAACACTGCCAGGGATGGGGCAGCCACAGCTTCTCTGGGCAACATATGCCAGCACCTCAGCACCCCCACTGTAAAACATGTCTTCCTTATGTCCAATCTAAATCTTCCCTCTTTCAGTTAAAACTATTGCCCCTTGTCCTCTTGCTACAGGAAGCTGTAATCGTTTTTACTTGAGTAATGCATACAGTTTGCTATGTACTTTAGAAAGTAAGAAATGTCTATCAATGCTGTTACACTTTTACATCTTCTGGAGCTGATGTGCCAAGGTGAACATTTCTTCTCAGGAGCCCTAAGACATGGTCCTGAAAGTAGCCATTGCAAAACAAGGAAGATGAAAGGCTCGGGTGTGAAGAGCATACCGCTGACTCCTTAGTGACTGGAGAGCTTGACTACAAAATTATCCTATTCCTACTCCAAAGACACTAACACACAGAAATCTCTTTGAAGCTAAAGCTGGTTACTTTCTAGCCTTGATATGCTTCAAAAAATTATTTCTGTGATGTAACCAACAGTAACAGGCCATTATCTGATGAAAACAGTGGTAACGTGAGAGCCTTACTGAGTGATGCAGAGTTGGGCCTGCATGTTTGCTCAAAAAATGACAAACCCCAGGATGTGCCTGTGTAGGAAGGAAATTCCACATCCTCACTGGAGGAGCTTAATGGCCAAAAATGAAAAAATCTACCATGAAAGAAGAAAAGAACTCTGAGGTTTAAGAAGCACAAATCAAGTCTTAATGATGTACCCCTTTCTCCCAGCCCTTTTTATTATCTGAAATACACCTTTACGATTTAGAAACTTGGCTAGCAATGATTATTTTTTTCTGCATAAAACCCTACTAACCTTTCTATTGTGTTATTTGTTGTCCTGGGCTGGCTAAAGAGTATGCAGGACAGAGTGCACAGCACAGCCCCCTGCTTTGAGATACGAGATGTGGGGAATACAGTGGATTGTTGAGCCAGGCAGGAAACTCTGCAGGAAAGGGTTTGTGTTCAGACACAGACCTCATGCCTAGTTCTTGGAGCTGTAGTGGAGCACGGGGAGGGTAGGCATGGCAGTGTAGAACAATGACACAGGCAGGGATTTATTGCATTACACCCACTTCGTCTTTGGCCATAGCAGTAGAAACCCTCTAGCCTCAGGCTTTCAGTACAAGAACCAGGGTCCTGAGTGCCCTGGGGAGGTACAGGCGTTTCAAGGAAGATGAGGACCATCCTGTTCTTGAACACCCTGAAAACCTCCACAGGAACAGCCAGGTTTGGCTTTAGATCTTGAAATTACATGTGGGCTGCTGAAAGTAAAGCTACTTATCAACTGTTCATTAATTCCTTTCATGGGGTAGTTTATTCTCCTTCCTTTATTTTTTCCTTTTTCCCTCCAGTAGACATCTCTTCCTCTGCTTTTTGTGGCATGAAGAGAACCTGCAGGGGGAAATGGAAATTGTGTTTCTGACCTTATTTCTAGAGCAATTTCAGCTGGTCATGTATCACTGGAAAAAACCAGCCATCCTAGCTGCTAGGCAATTCTAATGGTTTGGACACTTTTCCCTTATTTATTGTGGACTTCTTTTCTTAGCTTCTTTTCTTTTTCTTAACCTAAACATTCAGTTTATACATATATAATCATTTAATGTAAACAAAACAGGGTTTTTCCAATAGTGATTTGTAACAGTGATTCAAAATTTAGAAGGAAGAAAAGCAGTCTGGTACACTAAGGAATGTATAATACCTGCAGTATATCTTCATTGCTCTAACCTATGCTCTTCAACATAAAATCTTGTTTTTCTAACTGAAAGACCTGCAGGAACACCACACTTTCATATCTGATTAGCTAAAGCTAAGCAAATCTGAATGTTAAATCAGTAGAATCCTCTGAATTGGTAGACAGCCAACTCAATTAAACAGCTATCCTGATTAAGAGAGATAAAAACGCTCTGGAAAGACTTGCTGTGGCATAAAGTACCCACCAAAGTAAAACTACAGCAATAAGAAGATTGAAGTTCGACATTTCACACTGACTTAAGAGCATGCTAATACTGAACCGAATGAATATATGCCTGTTATGCAGTTTCATTGTCATTAAGTATAATTGTGCTAATTAGCATTCATGAAGATGTCCTGGTTAAAAGGTATTTACTACACCAGCAATTGTATACAAATAACATAATCCTGACAGAAGAAACCCAACAAACTCTGAGCAATAAATAAGAGAGGAATTTGTAGTTGTTCTTCAGAAGAGCAGGCAGGAAAGTGTGTCCACACCAGCATCTCCTGGGGCACAGAAGATTGATTTTCTCATCAAAGTCGGAAGAATGGTCTTGACCCCTGGGCACTGCTGATTGATACAAGTGTTTCTCTAAAAGAGATGCACGACCATTGCAGGTCTAGGTTGGGCAGAATCCTGATTTTCAGAGTGTCTCTCTTGCTGAGTGGAAATACCTGCAATGCTGGTGTTCTTCTGTGTTCCTCTGAGCACTGTGCACACAAACAGTTTGCCATACAAATTCTTCAAATGATCCTCTTAAGAATTAATGTTCAAAGAAGGCTTTTTTCTTTTTGACCTGTTATGCTTAACATCTAATTAATCCACAGTGTCAAACCTAACATGATAACTCTGTAGGCCAGACATTTCTTATGAAGAGTAAGGAATAATTTCAAACAGTCATTAGGAGCTGCATGGTCTTGAAAAGAGAAGTTCTTTTCACTTTATAACTTTAGATAACTGTGCTACAGTATTCCTTCCAATTTAGTGCTCATTTCTGGAGTTACTGGGTAAAATAACAAGCTGACATCTGTACTGTATCATATGCTTGATTACCTACACGCAGAAAGGGGCCAAAGCACAATTTCAGATAACTAAATGATTTCATGATTGAGGGGTTTTTCAATATTATTAATCAGTATCTGGGGACATTAACCTGTTTGCTTAAAAAGGAAATTTGGTTAATCAAGGTTCACAAACTAAGGTTACATAGAATGCAGACCAACCTTTAGTTCAGACTTGAAGTCTTGCACTGAAGAGTGTTTCAGAGGATTATTTGAAAAAATGTTTTTCGTATCTAATAATTTCCCTCTTAACCATCCTTACTTACAAGGCATTTGATTAACTTTCATCTCATGTCCAGTAAGCTAAACTGACAGAAAATTATCTTCTTTTTTTATATAAAAGGAAGAGTAAGCGTTGGTTCTTACCTACCTACATACAGAGAATCTTTGAGTAATAAATTTTTGCTTCCAGTGGTGTTGAAGCATGTTAAAGAGTTATTAATTCATGTGCACACAACAAACAAATATATATTTTGAAACTAGTATAATCTATCTTTCATAGCCTGCTTCAGTCAAAGCACCACGACTGTGTTAGATGGGAAGGAAGAATGAATTCCAGAAGGAGGAATCTCCACTATCATGCCTCTTCTCAGCATCTAGACATTCAAACCCAGATACCTGCAACCAAGAACTTGATTTTGACAATTATGAAAAAAGAGTGAAGAGTGGTGGGCTTTCTCAGGTAAGCAGGCAAGATGAGCTGTATTCTCTGGAGAATAAGCTATCTGGTTTTATAGCACAATATTGCCTCCAGAGATGACCATTTATGCTACTTTTACTGGATTGTGACAGGAATCATATTATCATATAACCAATTGCTTTTTCATCGGCAGCACTTACCTCCTACGTAGCACACCTTCATTTGCACTTCTTGACAACTCTTGCGCAGCAGCATGCAGATCCCTACTGGCCTGGCACAGCAGATGGGGTGCCTTCGCTTATGCTTGAAACTAAAAGGCAAGTTTTGTAACATTTTGCTGTGTATTTTCATGTGCTAGTAGCAGGAGCATGTGATACTAATTCCTGAGGTACAGCATCACTCCTACTCCCATCACTCCTACTCTCATGCCAAGCCTTTTCTGAACAGGTTCGGCCAGCTTTGCAACTGCAAGTCATTTTTCCCCGATACGTATAGACAGGGTCTAGAATACTGTCAAACCACCCTTCAGATCTTATGGGTAAAGGAGGATCTGCAAATGTGAAAGGCTAGTACCATAATACCTTCTAATGCCATAGTATCATATAATGCTAGTTCCTCGGTATATGATTTAACATCCTAGTGCTGCAAAGCTTTTATGGACTTTCAGGGCAGTTTTGAGTAATGTCATTAAAATTGTCATAGGAGCTAATGTCTTTCAATATTTCATTCTTTTATGTTTAGTTTTTAATTATACCTTGTTTAATTCTCTCTGAAAATGAGTGCTCTTTCCAGCAAAGAAGAATGTGAATTATACATGGGGTTTATGTTTGTATTTTCATTTTCTTCAGAATTGCTGTATGAACGAATCCCAGGGCCGTATTTTGACCAACAGATTACTCAGCTCAACCACCCACTAGATTGGTCCATGTGTCACTCATGGAACTTGTGTAAGTTCCATCTCTGAAAATCTCTGGTTACAGAGCAAAGACCATGAGAAATAAAATACACAAAATTTAGGACAGAGCATTAGTCTATGTCAATGTTTCTCAGCCTTTTTTTTAGGTGAAGAACAAGCCAGACTTTAAGCAAAGAAAGATGTATCTTATTTGGTTTTGTAATTTTTTCTTTCTTGTATAGCTAAACAACACATGGGCTAAAATGGGGTCACTCATGCTTTAGTTTTTTTACTATAATTTTTAGTCATTTGCTTATACGTGGCTGTATATTTTGCTAACATTACGGAGTTTAAAATCGTTCAGTAAATGTGCCATCTGAGATCTGATGAGCCAGTGGTGAAAAGCGTTTGAGAAGCATTCAGCTAAGGACTTCTACAGGTCCTTTCAATCCATTTGCTTTACAACTCTTTGGTACATAGGTGTTCCCTGGCACACAACTTGCACCATTCACTCCAGAGTAATAAAAGTGATCAAGGGAATGAAATAACAGAGTACTGTTGAATCAAATTCTGATATAGTAAAAAGAAATGCATATGTTTCCTATATGCAGGCTTCCCAGGTGGTTAGTTGACAGTTGTTGACAGTTTAGGCAAATGTTATTTTCTTGCACTGTTAATCATTTCTTGTTAAGTGTGTCATAATACATTTATTTACAGAATCTGATATTGCATTGACAGCAGGGAGTACCGTGCGCTCTTTGTAAAGTCAGTCTGAAGGTTGTTATTTAAAGTAGAATCAAAGATGAAGAAGATGGGAACTTAGCTCGCATGAGGTGATGAGGGAAATTGCATTGAGACAACAGAGCAGGTTAGCTTCCTGTGCTCTAGCATGGAGAGATGAGAAGCAAAAGGGTACAGTAGTAAATCATGGGACAATGGCATCATAGTGTCATAGGGTCATAGAATAGTTTGGGTTGGAAGGAACCTTCAAAGGTCATCATGTTATTTCATAGGATGTCCTGGAAAAACAAATAGAAGTAGAACAGTATTATGTCTCTCACATGCACTGTAAGCATCTATAGAGTGATTGAGAGACCCATGTGCTGAAGATGGGCTTTAAATAGAAAACTGGGGAGAAGAAAGGGGTGAGATGCCCTGTTAACTCCAGTAGTGACACCACTAACTCCACTAGAAACCCTATTTTGAAGTGATCTTCTGAGAGTATGAAACATAACTGGTTATTCTCTCATCCAAAAGTCATAGCAGCTCAAGAGCATTCAAAAAGTTGATTGTTCTGATTCCTCAAGGAAGCCCTTGAGGCGACTCTTGCAAGGAAAACCCTGAAATGGAGGCATGAGGAAAATGGAGGCTTTCTTTTTCATTACTGTTTTAAAGCCATCAGAGCATCACTGGCATCAGCTTTCTGCATCAGATGGGGAAGTGGGTGTCTTCTCTCACAAGATAAGCTGCTGTTGGAGAGAAGCAACAGCCTGAAGTTGCTTGGAGCAACTTGAGATAGGCTGGAAATGTGCAGTATGTGACACCTTTAGCCCACCCTATGGCATATACACCCAACAAGCTCTCAAGAGCGCTGTTTTAAAACCACTCTTTCAATTGAATGCATGTAATGCCAAGAAAAAACACTCAGTGATAGAGCAAGTTTTCCTACACTTCAAAAGGCAACGCGACAAAGGTCTAACAGTGCAGTATCCTAATTCCCAGTGCACATGTTCCCATTGCAGAGACATGAGGAAAAGTCCCTGTGTTTGATACCAGCAGTGGATGATATCATTCTGCTGATGTCTTCACCTGTCCCAGTTCTGCAATGTTACTTCTCAAATTTCCTCCATAATCCATAGTTAGGAAGCATTTCCCAGCTATATGCTGCACTGAATAATACAGTATTTGTATTGTAATTTTCTTTTCTGAATGACAAATTATGTACTGTTTCTCTATCATGAAAACTTGATTGAGTCTGGGAACAGCATTTGTGCATATTCAGTGTATCATATTGATCATAATAGGGAGAAAGCCAAGAGAAGCCTTCTCCATAGAAACACACGGTTACAGTGGGAATGCAAAGTCTTCTCTCAGTGATAAATGGCATTGACACTGTGATTTCTCTGCTCTTGTAGTCTCTGGAGGTATCTCTATGCAATAAAATTTTTATTAACATGCCCTTAACTTTCCTTTTTAATCTGCTCAACATTTTGGCTGTCAGATTTTACAAGAAAGAAACTCATTACATTCTTTCTTCCCAAGAGCACTCTTCCTAGTATCTCTACGCCTGAAATTCTATATTTGTATGTGAACAATGGTATTAAATCATTCAAACGAACTGATACTTCTCTAGCTATGCCAGATCAAGGTCTGTTCCTGGATACCCAGAAGAATTCAGTGGTAATTTAGCTACACATATATATAGTATTTTGATTTTTAGAAGGATTCATAAAGGAATTCAACAGACAGAGAAAAGCTAAGAAGGGGAGCTCATTGCTACAGGATGCCATTGGCACCAGCAGTTCATATAAGCTTTTATTGGAATTAGATAAATTCATGCAAAAAAATTAATCTGGGCTATTAAACCTAAATGTACCACTTCTGGTGCAGGAAATCCTTGACCTACAGATTGCTGGAAGCTGATGAAAGTACCCCAGGGAACTGAGGTTATGTGCCTGCTCTGCTCTTACCTGTTTCTTTGTGCATCTGCTGGAAGCCACTGCAGGAAGCACATCACAATGGACACATATTCTGACCGGGTATGGCTGCTTTTATGAATCACTTAAGGCAAATGGTGGGACTTACAAAGAGAACCCCCAGAACTGTAACTTCTGTTCTTCTGATACAAGAACATGGCAATACTCCTGTTTGGCAGAAATGGGTGAGGACAGTCGCTCACCTTGTGTCAGGGCCCTGAGGGCACCCCCTACCCCTTCTAGGAGTTTGGGTGCCTGGGCTCAGGGCCAGTCTAGAGCCCTATGGCACAGCTGGTGGTCTTAGGGAGAGAGCCAGGAGGACCTGGTGAGCTCCCTCCCCCCCTCCCATAGAATCTGGTTTTAAGCTAGGCTCAGACTCCTTGGGTCCCCAACAATCTGCATTGCAGCCACACCATAGCCATACCCATGCTTGACTGTGGACCCTGCACTGACCCTGAATCATGAACTAGCTTCCCAGCCTGACCCTAGACCTGCCTTATCACCTATGGTCTTCCCTGATGACCTGAGCTCCAGGCTGTGCCTCGCTGTCCCCTTCCAGCCTGCCCTGCTCATTCCAAAAGGACAGTGGGATGGGCCCTGGCTGGTGGGGCCATGTCCTCCTGGCCCACCAATCCCCCATGGCTCACAAGTTCTCTTAGCTTCATATCTGACTCCTTTGCTGTGCCACCCCAATGTCTGTAACTCACACTGAGGTCTGATATGCCATGACCAGTGTGTTGACCAAATTTGTGATCCACTGACCATTGAACATGGAGTAGGTGATGAAAGGTTGGTGTTTTGCACACCTACGTGTTTTGGACACCTTTAACTGTGGGGCACAGGCACACACCCCAGCTGTAACACCCCCCTGTCACATTGCCTGCTTGCCTCTGCCATGTGAACCTTGCACATGTGGTCCCACACACTGGGATTAAAAATGATAGATCTGACAGTAATATTATGCTTGATCATGCAGCACCATGAATCCTGCAATTCAGTTACATCTTCACAGAGGTTCTCTTATAAGAATTTGTAAGTTTGAAGGTTACCATGCCAAACACAAAGGTTAGGGGTATGTCTGGACATGGCTGCTCAATGAACTCCAGCAACAATGGTAAAGTGATTAAGAGATGTCTTGCCAAGGGTCTTTAGAAGTTTGCCAGTGGATTCTTTTGACTTGGAATAGGAGAAGACAATAAAATGGCCTAGGCTGAAATGTGGCTTATTGGCTCACTTGCAGCCATAAGCTAGGATAATGCCCTCCAGCTACCAACAGATTGTCTATAAGCGTATGCATTGTCCAGAGTTGAGAGAAGTTAATAACATACATAATTGCATGCTCTGCAATTGGAATCTGTTAATCTAAATTGCCCCATGAGACAGAAAATCAGTGGCAGGTTTTCTTTTCCTGCTTTCCTTCTGTGAGAATTCAGTGTCAAAGGAAGCTGCTGTCAAACACTCCTGACAAATGATCATTTCTGTGCGCAAATCAAATAATTCAAGTTTCATCACCCTTCCCTGTCAATAAGTTTCAGCACTGTTGGGGAAGGATTATTTCTATGTTACCTTCTGCTCTGCTAGAATTGAACCATGTCCAGGCTCAGGATGAGAAATGGCATAGAGCAAATAATTTAGTCTATTTGCTTCCCTCAGTAAAGCATCAATGTATATTAACAAAACTCTTAAACATGTAATATTGCGTGTGCTCTATAATTTGGTTCACTATAATTTTTGTTTTAATAGAAAATCCTTTCACTCATCTCTTCCATATGCTGCAGTTCTGTTTCACCCTCTTTGTAACTGGGGTGTATTTTTCTCTTCCACTCAGCAGTTTAGAGCACTTTTCCTGTCTGATTATATTTCCACCTTAGTAGGCCTATCCTCAGAACCTCCCTCTGTTTCTCTGTATCTAATTAACTGATGCTTCATCCCTTTCCTTTTTATAAAGAGTAAGTTGTTTTCTTTCCTTATAGGTTGATACATTTGTATTTTTTGCAAATTCTGTTCATACTTCCTTTTCCGTTCATATCCTTCCCTTGTGTTTTGGGTCAAAAACATTATAAATAAATTAACAACTTTTTCCCTGTCTGCCAGAATAACTGCTTATGGAAGTTTGGTTTCTAATTCCTTAGAGTTGATGAGGGACTTATGCCCTGAAGCATACAGTTTGATATCCCAGCCTTTACCCTTTCTAATGAATGTTCCCATTATATGCTTACTTGTCCAATCTTTTTTTGAATGTGAGTAACATCTGACCTCTGAGATGACCTGCAGGAAAAAAAATAAATTAAAAAATCTACATTTTAATAATTTCCTGGTTTATTCAAAAGAAAATCTATTAAAAAAAAAAGAAAAAGAAAGACTTCTTTCCTGCCTTTCAGATGTGCTATGGCTCAGTTCTTTCCCTGTGTAGGGTAAAAGCAAGGAAGAGCTCAGCTCTTCTTTCCTGTACTTTGTTCTTCTGTACTGTCTGTGTCTGTCTCCTGCCTGCCCTAAACGGTATGCATCTTTTCAATCCTTCTTCACATAAAAGCTTTTGTACAACTATTCATGACCATCGTCTGTCTCATGTCTTTGCATTTCTGCAGCTTTTTCTTGTGAGATGATGATATGTCTGGCTATGGGTGCTCCCAGTTAGACGCATCCTTAGTTTCTAAAATAGAAAATAATACTGCCTCATCTCATTCTCTAGGCATACTGTTTTGATCATTCATGGATAATGTGAGCAGTACCTTCTACCTGATGTCTTTAAAGTGGCTGTAGATCCTCTGCAGTAGAGATCCAAGCTATACAAAACTGACAGCTAATTCAATCCTCAAATAATTTTTGGAGTGTATGCAACACAGAAAGAACAGATTGACATGCAACTACTAAGAAGACTGTTGTTTGATATACAAACAGGTAAACACTAAACCAGACACAATTTTCCAGAATCCATTTTCCAAGTGTCTTTTTACTTTCAAATACCATTCTTCAGGTCAGGCATTTGCTTATTTACTACATGAAATTCAGAGCCTTTTGGCTGAGCTTTTATTCTAAACTATCACGCTGATTTTTCCTTTTAGTTGCGTGTAGGTTTCCAACACATTCTTCTTTTTATCTTATCAACAGAGAAATGAACTGGCCTGAGAGATAGACCTTTTAAAAATGGAGTCTCATATAAAATAGAGTTTGTTTTTTTCAGTAGGTGCTAAGCAGCTTAACTTTTAACTGCATCTGGAGTTTCAGGTGCTCATCACTTGGTCCTTACTCTCTGCCACTTTTAAATTACATGTATGCTTTCAATTACATCCTTTATAACGTGCCATTGGCAGGATTCACAAGCTACATGTCGTGCACTCAAAATATCTCCTCTCCTTGCTTGCTTGCTTACTTCACCAGCTTCAAATCTGAGATCTTCACAAAGACAAGAGGAAAAAATCTAGAATTACCTAGTAGTACTCTCCTGAAACCATAGACAAGGCTAGGACTCTTCAAGTGAGAGGGAAGGGCTGCAAAGTGAGCCTTTATGAAGCCAGTATTGCACCCCCCTTCTTTTTTTCTGTGGGGGTAGCAGTCTTATTGAGGGGCATGTTCCCAGGGGAACATTTGGAAGGGCTTTGGAAAGAAAAGAAGAATTATAGACCATGAGAACATGGGAAAAAAGGTTAGTTATTTTTCCTTCTCAGCTGTTAAATTATGTTGAGGATGGTAGCTACATTTAGAAAGAAAAAAGTTTTACATATCTATAAAGCCATAAGCATATATAGCAGAGTATATTATGCAACAAGTGTGAGGAACAAAGCTGAGTTGCTAGGAGGTGCTAGTTCTACTTTAGTGAAGTGTCTCCTTAATTTCAAGGAGGAAGTTGTATGTCACATCTGGCAGAAAGCATGTTGAATTTCCCTGTTTTTTGAGAAATATTATGAAAAGTTAGTAACACGTGTTTAAAGTTGAACTGGTGGAATCAGACTCAGTTTGAGAAAGACCTTTCTTTTGTTTAGGTGTGAAGAAGAGGAAGATCTCTCAAAAGCAAGCAGCACTTCTGGCTCTTACTGTAAGTCTAATTAGATTTAAAAAGTAAAATTAGATTTCTAAAGTCTCTTGTGGGACTCCTAGCAAGAATGAGTTTCTTATCCCTAAGTACATCTGCAGATCTAGTCTTTGATATCCTGTATGCAATTACCATAAAGATTGTACTTAGGTAAGAGAGTTTTCTCAATAATCTGACCTTGTATGTCTCTAATTAAGTCTTAAATGTGGGCTTATTAAAACCCAGGACTGTACTGTAAGTGTTCTTGACCTGAGGCAAACTTGCTGTGAAAGTTTCTTTGCATAAGACTCTTCTGAGTGAGAGATGAAAACATTCTGATGAGTCCTCTTCAGAGCTGGAAGATTTGTGTGTCTGAGGAAAGAATGGCTGTGAGAAAAGGCCCCCTTCACTTTCCCCCTCACTCAAGCATTTTCTCCTGGCTAGGAGCTTCATGAGGTTTTGGATAGCCTACCTGATTTCCTGTGTTTGAGGGCAAATCTGAGAATAGTTACTGCACATCTCTATAGGAAGATTAATTGTGTTAGTCAGAAGACTGTGGGGATCTAATGTGTTGGACTGTGGATGAGAGAAAGATCAAGATGAGAAGAAGCTCAGCTGGCTGCTAGGTTCACAAGCAGAGGCCTTCAGCATGGCCTTTCCATCCCTACTGCACCCTAAAACTAACCCACAGTTCATCAGTACAGTGAGGAAGATGTTTTCATGATTCTTTGAGACATATGTGAATAATTAGTTTTCTTTTCAGATAAAGCTAATTGTCCGCAGTATGTGTTTAGTAGACAAATAAAACACAGTGGATTTCTGTTATCTAACTCTACCATGGCTTCTTGTTGCTATGTGCAGGAAGCTCCTTCAGGAAGAATTCAGTAGGAAAAAAGCCTTTTTCTGCTTCATAATCCTGTAATATGAATACAGAATTGCCTGGGCTACAATGTCAGAATAACTAACAATGAAACACCAGTGGTGAGGGAGCTATCAAATGGAATATCTCTGGATCAGTATTGGGTCTGGTATTAATTAATGAAAACACTAATTAAGGTTTCTACTAAACAATCTGGGAGATAAAATGAAGCATGCTTTGATAAAATTTGTAGTGGCCAGGCTGTAGCTATAGAAAGATTGATCAAGAGATTTTAGAGTAAAAGGCAAATTTTAAATAGAGTGAGATTTTAATTTAGATAAATGTTAAACAATGCACTAGAGGGTGACACTTTATAAAATGGAATGCTGCTGATTAGAGATCAGTAATGGAGAGAAGAACTTAGGAGAGTGGGTAACAAATGGGGCACAAATCCCAGTACCATAGAGCTTTAAAAAGACAAATAACTTTTCTGGCTATACAGAGAGTAAAAGGGAGGGCATTTGTAGGACAGTGGCCATAAGGATATCAACTCTGTGTTTCTAGTGTGGCAATGCAAGTGTAGAGCTTCAACCTGTTATCCAACTCTTTGATTGTGACCTCAAGGTTGGGTGGTAAAGGAATAAAGTTTCTGAAAGCGATGCAGAGCTGACAGATCTGTGAACCGAGCCTCTGAGAGGCACATGAGCACATTGTGCTCCACTGGCAGTCCACCCCCCAGCCATGTGGCACCTAATCAGGCACCGTGCGCATGATGCTAACTTCTGATGCTAACTTCTGATGCATTCCCATACTAGACAAAATGCAATGGGAGGGTGCTGCTTTCGACACATAAAATGTAGCAGGATATAAGTGTAGAAGTCTCAGCCACCATCTGCCATCTTATGAAGCTGTTCCTGTGAACTACAGAACTGAATTAACAGTATCTTCTGAGGGGTGGGGAAGGCTGGTGAACATGAATAATATAACCAGGCAAAGAGGTTTTGAGAAATGGATGCTCCTATTGAGCCTTTTATTTGGAGCTGTGGTCTTTCTTTCTAAGAGTGACTTCCACCTAGGCTGAGGCCCTGGCAAAGCTGAGGTACCGTTGCAGGCAGTTGCTTCTCCTGACTTGGTATTCTTGGGAAATTGGATGTCTCTAGGAAGAAAAGGGGGAAGCAAACTGCTTTATGAATATGTGGGAGAGGCAAAAAAAAAAGAATAATCTCAAAATCCTTTGGTGTCTAGGAGGAGTTACAGTCCAGATAACTGGTCAAACAGTTCTAAATAAACTATTTGCACAAAACTTGTAGTAGATACAGTTATTTTTATGTCTGTGTGAATGGCTCTGCACAAGAGTACTGTATTATGTTTGAGAAGCATTATGAAAACTCAGGTAAATTCCTTCTTGCAGTGAAATTAAATACCATATTTTGGCACTGCACCAATAATTAATCTATACATTTGTGAATCAGTTTACTGGTGTTATTTTCTAACTATATCTTCTTTCTTTTAAAAGCATTTATTTTTACACAGAACCGATGATACAAGCATTTGCATGTGCTCTGGACTTTTTTATAGTAATAGCTTCTAATTTCACAGAACTTTAGAATAGCTGAGGTTGGAAGGGACTCCTGGAAATCAACTAGTACAATACACATGCTCAAAGCAGTGTCAGAAAGAGCAGACTGCTCAGGACTGATTGTGAGGTTATGAATAACTCCAAGGTTGAAGATTCCACCATCTTTTGAGCAGCAGGTTCCAGTGTTTCGTCGCTATTACAGTGGTTTAATAAATAAATAGTTATATTTAGAAGGAGTTTCCTGTATATCAGTCTGTGCCCATTGCCTCCTGTCCTTTTACAGAGCACTCCTGAGAAATCTGGCTCCTTCTGCGTTTCAGCCCCTCAGGTAGTTACGCACACTAAGACCCCCATGAGTCTTCTTTTCTCCAGGCTGAACAGCCCCAGCTCTCTGTCTCTCCTCCCCTGATAGATGCTCCAGTCCCTTAATCTTCTTTGTAGCTCTTTGCTGGACCTGCTCCAGTGTAACCATGTCTGTCTTGTACTGGAGAGCTTGAAACTGGACAAGGAACTAAAAACACACTGTTTCATTGTAATCTTAGAAAATCTAAATGAGTGATGCATTATTGAAGATAGTTTGCATCATTCAAAGTAAAATAGGAACTGATTCAAGTTTTAACTAGAATTGAATTAATATATCCTGCTCACAGAACAGGAAATTAAATTAGTTTAAAATCTTACATTAACAACTATGCTGGAATTACTGTTATTTATCAAAATAATAAGGTGGGGGAGATGGCGAAGCAGCAAGTTCTTATTGTGACAATACACAAACCCAAAATGCAACACTTTTAGGTTATGTGTAAGATATGCTTAAAGGATCCAAAGGCCATGGCTTCGTTGGGATAGAGAAGTCTTCAACCAGTGAACTTTGAAATGAAAGGTTTTGGAAGATGAACCTTTGAGACACCAAAATGACAGGAGAAGATGACAAAGCAGCTCACAATGAGCAAGCGTTAAATCTTTCCAACCCTCAAGCTAATAGCAGCTTACAGTGAGTAGCAGGACAAAGTCTATATTTGTTGATCAGCACCTTATTATATGTGTTTTTGGGGTGGGGGTGTTGTGTATATGCATCTATACAGCTCTACCTGTACACCTATATGGATGCATATATATATATATATATTATTTTTGCTCTCAATGTAAAGAGAATTATTTATTACAACAGGACCTGGATGCTGTTTGTGGATTTTGGCTGCTAGTGGAATATTTCATTACTATCACTAAAGATTTTTATAATATGAGGTAGGGGTTGTCTAATTGCTGTGTGGGAGGTGCTAAATGCACCTTGACTAATACCATATGCATTAGTTGAACAAATAGGTTAATGCTATTCTTAATACTGGATACCTGCTATGCCAGAGCTGAGTGGTTTATTCTCTACTGTTTCCTGTTTTCTGAACACATAATGGATTGTTATTTTAGCATAAATTGGGTTCATTCCTAGGAAAAGTTAGTATTTAAATTTCTTTCTTTTCCTTTTAAATATATTATGGCATAAGAAGCCAGGGGATTTCTTCAATAATAACACAGGGCACAAGAAGAAACTCTTCTTCTGGGTGTCAGAATGCCTGTTTGGAAGTTTTTGTCACATTATTTTAAACCATAGGAAAGAGAATTTTTCACTAAAACTCTTCAACTAAAACATTCTGACGGCTGATATGGTATGTTGAAAGCTTGTCTTTGCTTTCCTTGGCTTGTTGCTGCCTTTCTTAAAGGCGGACAGAGGCGTGGGAGAACATTAGTGACATGTAGCACTGACATACTCTTGTTAGTGCAAGTTCTTCTAGTTAAGAAAGCCATTTTATACTTGACTATTTCATCTCTGTTTCAATAAGGAATTTAAGGGGCTAGTAAAGAAAATGTAGAATTCTGATTCTGGCCAAGACCAAGTTATGTAGATGATGCCCTCCCACACTTCTGAGGCTCCAGCTGTCTGCATTACTGGAGATGTCTCCGTTTGTGGTCTGTAAGTATCCATATGCATACAAGTTGGGTGTACACATGGCTGCTGAAGCACTGATATTAGGCCAGCCTGAAACAAGCCTACTGATAAGTGGTCTATTCCTCTGGAAGAGCTTGGTCATGCACTTCAGAACTTTGCAAAGAAGCATCTTCACTGTGGTATGATTTTTCAGCAAATGCCATAAACCGTAACACTGTGATCTTAGATAAAAGTTAGAGTTTATACAAAACAAATACATCGTAGTATTTGTTCATCTTAAAGCGACCATTACAGCAAAGTGGAGCTCAATGCTTTCACCTACTTGAATCTTCTGGGTTTTTGTCTTCAGTTTTACTATCTTTGTCCTTCTGTTTATGGCAATCCTGGCTTTATAGAGTGTTTGCAATTAAAACTCTCATGCTATGGTGTGTTGCTGATCTTTGTAACATTCCTCTGACTTCACAGCAACAAGTGTACTTGGCAATTTCCAGCAGTGACAATTACAGTTTTCTTCCTCTGCTGTTCAGGTGGTCAGAGCCACAAAAGTACCGACAAATGTGATAAAGCACAGAAGCAGTGTTTCTGACTTAGCAGGGGCATGAGAGGTATTGTGCCGAGTGCCCCAGATTGGCTGCCATCTCTGGATGGGAAGTGAAATTAAACCTGGAAGATGGCCTTGTAAGCAGGCCTGGTGCCATCCAAACAGATGGGCTAAAGTATAAGCAGCCAAACAGTCACTTAAGAACACAAAATGAATTTGTTGATGGTTTTGAAGCATGAAATATCAGAATGGTTGCCTGTGTCAAGCCCCCAGACTTGAAAGGGAGGATACGTGTGAGTAGTGTGAGATGAGCTAACACTGAAAACAAACGCGAAAACCTGTCTTGGAACCTTTCCTGGGTCCATTGAAAGCTGTGAGACCTAGAAGGGAGGAGTGGGAGAAGAGTCCCTGCCACAGAGATCACTTTCGACAAACTGTGCTGACGAGGTAAAGAAATTATTTCATTTTCCACGCACAGATGTTGATGTGCACAAGGCCTGCAACATTGCTCTGGCTGGTTAGTCTTTGGCAGCTGCTTAAGAGCTTCCGGACAAATTCTGTAGTATTGGCCAAGCTCTAACTAAGTTATTATAGAAAAAAAACATACCTTACTAAAGATTTAAAAGGCTTTGAGTTAATTTCCAATGGCTGCAGAGTTGTAGTGAGCACTGAATTGCCTCACTGCAATAAGAACCCACCTTCTCCTCTCTGTGACTTTTCTGCTTAAAAAATCAACAAAGAGGTGGTATGGAGGGTGTGTGGACAACACCAACCTAAACTTCCGTAACTCTAAAACTGAAGAATTTAGGATGACACTTGGTGGAAATATGTTTTGCAGCTTTTCTAACCAGTATGAAAGCCAGGCAAACACTCACTATTTGTCTGCTGATCAAAGGTGCAACGTAGAGAAAGGCTCAGTGAAAGAGAAATATGATGACTTGAAAGGAAATGAGTTTGCAGGTAAAAGATTCAAGGCAAAGCCTCCAGTTGCAAGCTAAGCTTTATCTCAGCTTACATGGTTATGCCCTGTAACTGGTGCCTTGCGGTTCCAGTTTAGAAGGTGAAGTATGAAGGAAAGCATTAATCTGGCTGAAATCCACATAACAGGATTGTGTGCAAAACAAAAGTGAAATCAGACAGTGCAGTCAGTGAAATACAGTTTGAGGAAGAGGGAGGAATATGCTATAAACAGCAGATTTCTAACCTCTTTACTGCAGCTGAACAAGCTGTAAGAGGCATTAGGATTTGTTCTTTGTAGCAAGAGGGGTAGGAAAAATCAGGACCTAGTCACTGTTATTTGATATTTGCAACAGAATATTCCGAACAGAAGCAGAGCTGCTAAAGCATGCTGTCAGGGAAATGATTTGCATTTGGTAGAACTGCCCCTCAGTTCTTCCAGTTTACACTGCCCTTGTGGCACTTTAACACTGGTCATTTGTTGTAGGCTCTGCATTTGATGTTTTGATTTTCACCAGTTGCTCAGCAGAAAAGGATTGTGCAACAGCTGAGGACTACCAATCTTTGGGAAAAGGCAGAAAGCATGCATTCAGATCTCAGCCTCCAGACGGGAATGCCTCTTTAACTGTCCAGAAACTGCTTAAATTATGGATAATCTGCTTCACAAGCCTGTCTTCTCCTTTTTCATAAAGCTTCCTATCCATGGAGTTTTGAAACTTGTATCAACAGTGAAAGACAAGAGGATTCGAGAAAAGGTAAAGGAAATTAAAAACTAACAAACAAACCCCTTCAACTGTAACCCTGTGTGTGACCTAGCTCTATCTTAAACGGAGAGGATCAAAGTTTAGCTGCCTGTTTTCTAAATGTCAGTATCTGGGAGTAATGGCTGTGTTTAAGTTTTTGAGAGCTCTGAGAAAATTTGCCCCGAGAACAAATAATTTTTGCTTCTGAGGAAATTACTGGACACTTAAAGCAACTGGCATCTGAGACAATAAAGCTTTAAGTAGTCATTACCTGTCTATTGAGGATTACAAAAATCAATATTTCACTGCTGCCATGAGCTGATTTCAGTGTAGTTCCAGTTCATGTCCATCATAGCTGGCTGAAGAAACTGTTAAACTTCCTTTTACTTTTGACAGTCTTGAATCTGCTTGTTACATTAAGGGAGGTATATCTGAGAAAATTCATTCCTAAGTAAACCATATTTCTTTTCTCAACTCTTCTGCCCTGTTGTTGTCTAAGAGATGTTATTTAGTCTGAGATCAGGTGTAGGGACTGGTCAGTATTTGGGCCCTTTGCCATGTAAATCTGTGTTAAATAAAAGGTTGAATTCTTGGCAGTAGGGCTTGTAACTTAGTTTCTTACATGTTTTGGCAGATTATGACTTCCTGACTTAAATGCAACATGAATATCCTTAGGAGAAACGAATTATCTGAAGCTGCTGCTGTTTCACAAGGAAATGAAAACTATAAATGGAGGGGGGAGGGCGAGGGGAAAGAGAAGAGGTGAATCTGGTCAGGAACGGGACATCTCTGAGATACTGTGCTTTTTCATTCAGTATGTGCTCAATATTAAGCTATATCATGGGAATTCAGAAGCAGCCTACAATGAGCTGAAATTCTGCATTCTTTTGAAACAGTTGAATTTCTTTGTTCTTTGAGGCCTAAATGCAGTTGAATAGCATACTTCTTGAAATGAGAGCTCAGCCAGCAGAGAGAGGCACATTCCTTTGACATGATATATTTTGGAAAAAAAAAATACCAGTGCTATAATTGGTGGGGGGTGGGGGAAATCTGATTTTCCTGTTTTGGTACAGTCATGTTCACTGTTTTCTTTCTTACTCCTAATGTTTTTACAATGGCTAGCAGCTCAAGCACTACGTGCTTAAAGAAACATCGTATTCACTCTCCTTGGGTTTGTTCCATGTTGGCAGGGCTGATACACACCAAATACTAACATTTGCTTCTTTACTCTACAAATACTTACAGGGTGGGAAGTGCAGTTGAGCTCAGCAGGTTACCCTGCATGGTGTTGAGAATAAGCTTTTTATTTCTGAGGATCACATTCTTTTATCTAGCAGGGTAAACCTTTGGGATTGTTTGCCTAGAACTGGCTCTCAATGCCTTTTAATAAGTCTAATCAGAGGACACATGGCTTTTCTTTGAGGGTTTTTTGTTGTGTTTTCTCAATATTCAGCAATTAATGATCTCAACAGATATTAAATTAAAGCTCAGGAGAACTGATGGATTCATGCTAGCTGTGCTGTTGTCATGTTCTGTTCTGGTAGGTTTTTGTCTGATGTGCTACTTCTCCAGTCACAGAGGCAAAAATCACAAGGATGCATGCAGGCCTAGTTGGCTAATAACTTATGAGTTGTTCAAGGTTTGTCCTGCCAGGTGAACTTCAGAGGACACATAGACCAGTTATAACTTGAACAGTCATTGGTGGAATTGAATGGTTTAAGGAGCAAACTGTAAGTTGATGCTAAATTTAATCGTTCTGTTTGTAAGGATGTGAATATCTTCAGTGTAATATACTTCTGGCACTGCTGCTCCAAACTGCTAGAAGAAATCCATTCAAACAAAACATGCATTCATGTGGTTATTAGCATGTTAGTCCCAAGACACAAAGCTTTATCAATACAAAATGAACTGAATGTAATGCTACTATTCATTCCCTATTACGTTGCCTGATACTATGATCTGAATGTAATCAGGCTTGCTAAAGACCTGCTGTTCACTGTGATGTTCCAGAAAAGATAAACATCCTAGGAGACTTGTTCACTGATCAAACGTTTTAAATGAAATACAACATTAAAATAAGTGTAATGGTTTCAATCTGAGGTCAGCTTTGCATGATTATTTTAATGAGTTGCATTTTACTCTGGGAACTAGACATCTGAAGATTTTGTTTACCTAGTTGCTTAGAAACTGATCATCAGTAGAGCATTAGACATCAAATACTTCAGTAAAAACTAAAGCTGTGAAATAAATGCATGTTGTTAAGAAACAACAGATTCTGAAAATTAGCACAGAATATTATGAAACCCAAGAGATAGATAAGCAGATAAGAAGGACATGTATAGGGAAGAACATCCAGACTTACACTAAGAAGGATAAACTTGCTTGCTTCAGGTACACAGTATGGTTAGGACTATTTCTATACTAGCAGTGTATTAAATGTTTCCTTTCTTGGAAACATTTCTTACCTTCTGGAATAATTTCGTACTGAACGTACCAGGCCAGGAATCATGGACTTTGTGGAGTATCGGTATGATCCAAAAATGGAATTATTTCTGATCTTTAAGATTTCCTCTCCTATTTTAAACTCATATTGAATGTTTTAAGGCACAAAAATCTGAAAGTTTAGCAAGCCTTATAGAAATGTTATAAAAAAGTGGTTTATGGCTATGTGTTAAGGGTTTCTTTGAGAATAAGTGACATTTTAACAGTACAGTTGAGTTTAGGAGGTAATCTGGTTAAATAAGGCTTTTATCTAGACCTGTACAGCTATTTCTTATGGGAATATGTATTTTTAAGAGTAATTCTTATTTAATTCCGTACATTGCATTTTTCTATAAAAATTACTAAGTTCTTAAAAGGTATGAGGTATTTAATATTAATTCAGTCTGAGTAAGGAAATGCATGAAACAATGTCCTAGGATGTGGAACTGCCATTGACAGATGAAGTATAATTTTTTTCCTTATAACTTAAAAAAAAGCTCCAAATAAAAATGGAACTTAGAAAATATAGAAAGGAAGACATCAGAGAAAAGGTAAAATATAACATACGTTTTGGTAGGATTACTGCTTCTTTTGGGGGCTGGAAAATCTAAAGCACTGTGAGTTCTAGCCTTGGAAGTGACTGCAAGCAATCCTGGAACAGCTCTGAGTAGCCCTGGAAATAAGTTTTCCTTGGTGACTATGCAATGGGTTTGTGGTTTTAATGACATAGCCAGCTTATCCCAGTCAGCCCCATTTCTGAGTATGTAAGTCAGAAAAACTTGTTTGCTCCTGCTGATAAAGCCATAGTATAGCTATAAAAACACCAGTTATTTTCTTGTCAAACATAAAGGGCCTGTTATTTCAAGGTGTTTTAGAGGCCAGTTTAGATAAAATACAATAGAAAGCATTTATGTGGCTTGTTTAATGGTGTATATGCTGGGAGGGTTAAGTCCTTTCCTTGAAGTAATTTTTCAATTGATTTGGCAAAGCAAAAAACCACCAAAATTCTGCCTTTGTTGAGGGTCCTGAATTAGCATTTGAGGAAATGACTTTTCAAGAGTATTGTAATGCTACCTCTTTCCAAAACATGGCCATAAAACTTAGACATCCTGTTGAAAATTCCAGTTGGACCCAGAGAAAACCACAAGATGCTTTTTTTCCTTTACAAGTGGCTTCCAAAGGGCATGTGACTAATGACAGAGAAAATGGAGGAGCCATTGTTCTGTGCTGAGAAAC
>NW_009944506.1:0-12542 GCF_000696875.1 Nestor notabilis | reverse complement strand
AATCCTAGCAGTAAATAGACATTTCTTGCAGCCTCTCCAGACCATACTTCTTCAGAATTAGTTCTGAGCTACACACCAGCCACAAGCTGCATGCTAGAATAATTTCTCCAGCTAAGAGTTCATGTGCAAGAGTGATACCACCAATGAGCTTCTATACATGAGTATTAACGGATGGGGTTTGATCCTTTAGAGAAACCACCAAATGAATTCTGTGAGTCCAGAACTGAGGCAGCATAGAATTTGTACATCATGCTTGGCATTGAGAGTATGTATGCCTTTAGCAATTAACACAACTGCTTTGGCAGAACCCTTTATAGCCTCTTTTCTGAAGGAAATGAGCTGCATCTGTCCTCTCCCCCAGTAACTGTGGAGCTCATGGATAAAAGCCTCAAAGATGCAAAACACCCACACACTTAATGAAAATAATGAAGGCAATCTATTAAAACTGCCTTTAAGAGCAGCATTTCATCAAGGAAATCACGCAGGGGAGAACTATCATGAGTACTTCATACACTGGAAAAGCTCCAGTCAGTGTTGGCACCTCTCAGATATTACACCCCACTCACCACACCTCCCCAAAAAACCCAAAACAAAACACATGTATTTGGTGTAGCTGCCTCAAGTTTCCAGTGTAAGCTCTCGATGAAATATGCAGGCATTTTCACGGAATAGTAGAATGGTTTGAGTTGGAAGGGATCTTCCAAGCCCCCCTGCACGGGCAGAGACACCTTCCACTAGACCAGGTTGCTCCAAGCCCCATCCAGCCTGGCCTTGAACACTGCCAGGGATGGGGCAGCCACAGCTTCTCTGGGCACCCTGTTCTAGTGCCTGCAAATGACACAGTACTTCTCTACTATGACAACTAAGAAATCTATATAGCTATTAATGAAAACTTCATGTTTGTTTAATAATAGTGGTATACTTTTTGGTATGTAAAAACTATGCATATGTTAAATTTGAGATGACATGTTAAAAGCGCAGTTTGCTTTGGATGACTAAGGTGCTGTGTAAGGTGCTATGATTTTGGTGGTTAAACAGAAGCTAGGCTCATTTCTCTAATGAAACATTTTCCTTAATTTCTGTTCTTCGTTGTACTAAAGCACTAACTGTTTGCTCTGTATCACAGGTGGTATATGTACAGAATCTGAAACGCTTTGTGATTCTTTGGGGTTGATGAATATTATGTTGTTTAATATTTTATGCTTAATACCATCATGTCAAAATGATTCCTGTGTCCTGACAGTTCACCGATCCATTTGGAAAACTCCGTATCTTCTAATAGAGATGGGTAGCTCAGGTATCCTCTTTGTCACCTGTGCCTCTTCTAAACTCATCTGGATCAATATTTGAGAGACTGCATCAGAAGAAATCTATTATTTGCTCTGGTTTGGCTTTATGCTACTTTCTACTGTACTCACACAGAAATTCCTGTCGGGATTGTATGAAGTTTTCCAGGAACATGCAGTCTCTTCTTCCTTCCCCTTCTCTTTCCTTTTCTTCCCCCTTCTGCCTCCCCCTCCCCAAGTAGATTTTCTTCTTAAATTATGATCACTGGTATTGAAGATTGGATGTCTTGCCTGTTCAACTAAACATCTTTGAATTACCATCTTACGGTTAAAATGTAAGCTGGGTCTCCACTGCTTTGTGTCAGACAGGGCTAGTCAATTTTTCGAGCATATGCTATGTCTATCTATATACACACATTTTAAGATGAGCAGGTTTTGGTACTGTCATAAGAAAACAGCAGTTAATACAAACCACTTGAAGGAAGCACTATTCTAAACAAAGATCTTAGTCTTAAGTGTTGAACTTCTGCCTTTTTGACAAAAGCATACAGGAACTGGGGTCCCTTAGGATCTTGAAGAACTTATCCAGCTGCTTATGGACTGTGGCAGCTCCTAACTGTTCAAACTCTTGTTTTAAAAAGTTAAAAACTTGTTAAACTAAACATTCAATGCTTATTTCTGCTTTGGAGTTGAAGTTCGAGATGGTCTGCTGAAGAATTCTTACATCATTGACATTTTAAATAGGATTACATGTATGTATTACATTTCCTGAAATATTATTTTTCATTTAGGTGCTTTTAGCAACACTGCTATCACCTCAATCAGATATGGTCAGGTTCTTCGCTTAGGCCAGCATCAAAACTGAATGGCTGCTGATGACAACTGCTGCTTGGACAGGGTGGGGAGTGGAGCGGGCTGGCTGCCATTTCTGAGATCTAGTAAAATGAAAAACCCTAACAGAATAGGCTGTGCAGTAGAAAGCTTAAAGAGAGACTAAGTTCAATTTTTAAAGCATTATCTGAATAACTGGTAGAGCAGTGTATGTAAACACGAGTCATGTCAAGGGCTGAAGGCCAAGAGAAAAGATTTCAAAACTAAGATGTATTCCTTTACTGTAGCTTATACTTGTGTACAAACAAAATGAATAATTTTTAATTTAAATAATTCTCTGTCCCATCCCACTGCTTCCTCCCTTTTTAAGTTGAGTAAGTCTGCCAGATACAGATGGATTAGATTTAATTTATGGGACCTTCATGTTAGCATTTCTTGTACCCCAGAAAGACAAGAAACCCACCAAATCTAGGCAGCATTTGAAGTTCTGAGACAGTCAAACAAAACAAACAAAACAGATGTTTGTGATTCCTGTTTTCTTAATTGAATTTCTTCAGCTATGCCCTGTCAAATTCGTTTATCACACCATGTACTGAACGTGTGCTACAATTAAGAGGTACTAGGCTCATGTGCACTCAGTAGCACATGTATATTCACATTTCTCCCCAGGAAATTAGACAGAAATATAGCAGCCCTATTTTTTATCATTTTATAAAATTAATTGGAGCAGAAAATGCCTAAGAGGCATTATAAAAAGCTAGTTGAAAATACTTTTGAATGCTAGAAATTCTAGGACTGTCAATCCCAATAATTACAAAAATTATTTAGCCTTTCAAATTTTTATTTATTTTCAGAGAAATTCCATTTGGCCTTTCTATTCAAGTTGTGAGGTTCATGCTTTCAAGATTTTCAATGCAACTAAAAGGATTAGAAACCTTTTTCGGCATATGCAAGCATCTTTGATAGAACTGAAGAGTTCCATGAACCAGTGTGTAATATCGAAGAATATGATATGAAACCCCAGGAACTGCAAATGATATTAACACAGCAATATTCTAGGAATTGGGCTTTTGGTTGTAGCCTCTCTCTGGTGTTCATGCCATGCCTCTTCCTGTGGATGCAAAACAAATGCCATACAGTTTTCAATAGGCTACTATAGCCTGAACTCAGTCCTTGGGACAAAGGGAGGAACCCAAATTAGTGATAGCAATCTTGATAATAGTGGTGGCCTTCCCTAGTAATGTATTTTCAATGAAGACTAAGATAAAAAAAAATAAATGTATTTGCATCCAACCTATATATAGGACTCAGAAGTGCTGGCACTCCTGGTAGAAGATTTTAAAAAACCTGAACAAATTTCATGTAGCTGCTTTTTCAGTTACAGTGCTTCAAGAGGCACTGAGTTTGAGCACGGCTAATTTTCATGGAAGGACAGGATATCATGCCACAGCTATTTTAAAAGGTTGAATGGAATTCCTGTCATAAATGACTACAGGTAAATGTAACAAAAAGAGTTCTGCTTTAAAGGTAAATGATTGTGAGGCTTGTATAACTGCAGTAAAACTGAAATTCATTAGAAAATACTTAATAAAAAGTTCCTGTTGGGATCAGAAGCCACTATATGCAGGCCTAGGACTTGGTGGGAGAATGGTGGTTTTTGTTCTGTCACAACTGCACAAGAAAAGTTATTTTAAAGGTTTTGGCAAATCTAAAAATGGACCTTATTTTTTCTCACTGATTTTCAGTTTCTTTGTTACAGTTCTTCATTCTTCGTGCTTTGACTCTAGAAGTCTTGATTAGACTCTGCAGCAATTAAGCTATTACATCCTACAAAGCTTAATTTCTTCAAACCTAACTTTGTCTTCAGATACTCCAGTGAGACTATGGCTTAGGAAAACAACAGGAAAAACTGAAACACTAAAGTTAGCTTATTTCTTATTCTTTGTAATCTGTTCCAGGAAGTGAAAAGCAGCATCAAGCCTGTATACACATGCTGAAGATGTGAGGCTGTAAACAACCAAAGATGAACTTTTCTAAAAGAGAAAACAATTTGGAGTGAAAATTATGGAATATATGAAAGACAAATTCTTACAAGCACTTGGTTTACTGAAATATATACCTAATGAAGAAAATCCTGTAGGAGTCCTGTTCTGCAACTTCAAGAGTAGCAAAAGCAAGTTTTTAGTTCCCTCATGCACTCACACATAAGTAACTCCTAATTAATCCATGTTGCTCCAGCAATGTCAGAAGCTTCCAATGATAGCTTTATTTTTACCCCTGGATGGATGATTTTCCACATGTCACTAAGTGATGCATCAAACTTTTACAGGCTGATATCTTTTTAGTTCAGCATATTAAATACGCCGTAGATATATGGCTGGATAGGTAGACGATTAGATGTAACTTAATGATAGGTAAACTGATGATAGGTGTAAACATATAAATTTATGATTAAGTAAATCATAGATATGATAGGAATAATAGAAATATAAAATGTAAGATATATCTGATGCAATATAAACTCACGACAATTACATATTAATACATCTTATCACAAGATATTTGAAACTTCTGACCTTAAATTTATTATATGAAATATTTAAGATACATGGTAGAAATCATGCCTCTAACTAGATATAAACAGATTCAGGGCAGTTTCAGAATATTATATAGAATCTTTAGGGTTATAATTTATTTTAAACTGAACTTCAAATAGTCTATCACTACCAGTAGTCTATAAATAGGGTTGTATCCTCAGAACTCCTCAACAGATCTGTATTATATTGGAGGCCCTTAAAGATGGAATGGGATCTGCCTAATATTTTTACTGAATTAGAAACTTTTTTCTCCTGATTAGGCAGTTGGCATGCTGAATTTGTACAGAATGTCCCCACTAGCCAGATGGTGGGGAGGAGGGCATACGGTACAAGTTTCAACTCTTTTTAAATTAAAACTCCCTTTGCTGCTTCTTGGCTGGTTGCAGATGCACAGAATGCAGCTGACATTAGTCACTGATTTACTGAAAAGGATAGAGAGGGCCCTTTTAACCCTCACATTGTGACAGGCAGGTGGAATATACCCTCCCAATTCACATGGGATTGTCCCTCTCATATCCACTCTTGCCAGTTTCAGTTGGGGCTGTACTCAACCCTTGGTGACGCACAGACTTGAATATGTGATCTATTATTTAATCTAAGAGTTAAGCTAAAGATGGTGATGTTGGTGGAAAAATATTCTAGCACCTCTTTCCAAGACAGGCAGGAGCTTTTTTGTGCTGCCATGTGCTGTTTTTAATTCCGTTGTACTGAAGTTTGATATTCATCAGCAGTGGTATGGAAACACTTTTGAGCACTTGCTCCCACCTTCATTTTGTCCTAGCATAGGCTGGTGTAGCTGTGTAGGAAAACAGGTCAGAATGCCCTTGTTAAATTTGGGTATTTTTACTAAGCGTACCCACTGTGTTTCTAAGTATTATGTAACCTGTTTGTACACTTTGTATTCCTCTCCTTGCAACCTTATTGTTGAGGTCAATTAAGAATGCTCCTGAATACAGATTTAGCCTTTCAATTCACCACTTGGGGTTACCTTAAGGTTAGGGGTCTTTTATGCTAGAGCACATAGTTGCAATAGAAGAACACTATATTAATTGCTTTTATCAGTAACCTCTACCAGCTTCAAAAATGTGACCTCAGACCACTTTTTAAGATGTGAGGGAAAAAACCCTCAAAATACTTTACTTCCATTTACATATACATAGTAGTAACTCTGAAAATAAAAGGTAAGTGGAATGTGAACAGAAGTTTGTAATGAATTTCTCCCAACCTGAAAAGCCACTGCATGCTTTCACTTGATAATTCTTTTGGCTTTGAGTCTGAATAAAATTACACAGCCCAACACATTACACTTCAGTGGTGTATCAAACAAATTATCTTACTCTTGCCAGGAGCTGAAATCTTGTAACTACGTAGACATCTGTTTACTAACTGCCATATCCTTACAGAGTATTACCTTCACCCTGTTTTACCCCACCAACAGTCTTGAAAAAGGATTTCCAAGTGTCAAGAGACTTGGCAATATCACTTGTCTGAAATATACGCAGCATTCCTGAAATTCTTGGCACATTAGCCTTGAATAAATTCAAAGTAAAGTACTTTACTATCACTGTTTTTTTAACTGCTGATAGTTTCATTGTTGAAATGTCATTATTGTCCATCACAATAAAGATGTTTCAACAGTTACATCTTATGATAACGTAACTGAAATATTTTAAAAGTAAATGGGGTATTCTTCTTGTCATTTAATGAGGTGCAGTAATACTTCGATGAGACATAAACTTTTACTAGGGAACAGTTTTCCATCTTCTGCTATACATGGGCCATAACATGACTGTAGCTGCAGCTGACAATGCAGAGGAGTGGTGCCTTTGCCCTGTAGCAGACATGTAACAGGGCATGTTGACTGCCTCAGCTAAGACTTCCTACAGTAACTTGCTTCACAGCATATTCCAATTACAGAGCACAGTCTCCCTGGACGTGCCTCTTGGCTGTCTTTTACAGGCAACAGGAAACCAGCTCTTTTACTGCACAAAATGAGTAGGATTGTCTCTGGAAATATGAAACCTCAGTAGATAGGATAGAGGCACTTCTAAGAGCTTCCACATTAGTAATAGTCAGCTTTACTGGAGTAGTCAGCTGTGAAAACAATCACTGAGGGTAAAATAGAAACAGCAAAAGAGCTCTGTATGCCCTAAATGAAGGGAGGTTAAACCTCTATGGCAAATACGCCAGTAATGTTTTTAACTATTTCAAAGTAGTGCTGCTGAAGGAAGAGAGTGGTGGCTGAGTATGGAACATGTGGGAGAAATGGAAGGTATTGAAAATCACAGAAGATGCAATGCAGGTTTGACACAACAGTTGAGTGCTATGGACAGAAAATTAATTCATTTAGTCTTTCCCTGAAGGACAGATTAAACCAGATTTTCTTGAATGCTCTCAGAGTGTATGTTCACAACAGCTCAAACTGATGTCAGGTTGGAACTCCCATAGTCCCGCCATTGCCCCACACTGCCTTCCTGCACCAGTGCTGGATGGAATGCCTTTTTTGAAGTAGGCTTTCTTCATAGCTGGATCAATCACCCTGAGCTGGGTTACCAAGAGATGGTGTCAGGGCCAGCACACGGGAAGCACAAAACTGAGCGCTGGTGAAAGGAGAATCATTTTTGTGCTTGGGTCCATGTCAACATAAACTGCTGTGGTGCTGCACCCCCCTGTCTGAATGTAGAATGTTAGCAAGGATGCAGTTTAGGGATGGGATGAATAGGGTTAAATTTAATGGTGTCTTAAAAATTGGTGAAATATAATTTAAGACTGCCATATACCTTAATGAGCATAACTGCACAGTGTCAAGACAGGGCTGAAGTAATTTGAAAATGTAGCTATGTTTCTTACATTCTAACATGCTCAGAATTATAAAATTAAATGAGCGCTTGCTTCCTCTGGGAAAAATGTATCATTTTTCTTCTTTTAAATTTAGTGAATGGATTCTGTGTGAGACTCTGTGTGTGCATGTGTGTGTGTGTGTGCGCGTGTGTGTGTGTGTGTATGCATATACACACACGTATAAACACATTCAAACTTCAGGTGGTACTACCATGGATTTTCCTCTGGACAATTCTATTCAGAGATGAGGTGATTACTTGTATCAGCTATCAGCTGAACAGCATGGATGGAAAGGATGTGGAGAGGAAATACGCAATGCAGGCTTTACCAGTTACATGTACCATTTAAACTGTGTAAATGAGAAGCTCCAATATCATCCTTCCCCTGTCCTGACTCCAGTCATACAAGTACTCTGCAGAGGACTGTAAAAGCACTGGCGAGTTTTTGACATCAAGATGAAAGACAAGTAATGAGATGAAATAAAATGGAAGTCCATCTTACCAGAAAGATTTTTTTTCTTCCAGAAAAGCTAATTTGTGCTCAGTGTATTGAGGACAGTTTGAATTACACCTAAAGTAAGCAAATAGTTGAGAAGCCTGTTTTGACAGAAGGATCACATATTAAACTTTTCTTCCCCAAACTGAAATGCTATAGAAAGCTTTGTCCATGCTAAAATACTACTGATGTTATGACTCAGAAAAATGTTTCTCTTACTATAATGTATAAATAACCTTCTCATGAGATTAACAAAAGTTGTAGTAGATTTCATTAGCATTACTCAACACTGACAAAATTTAAACAAATGCATCTTTAAAAGGATCTGGAAGCTCACTTCAGAGCAACAACTATTTCAAGTGCTGTTACAGTCTGAGAAGTGACTTGAACAGAATTCCAGATCTCCAGTCTGTGAGACATGCAGTTATAGGTATCTTTGTTATGTTTAAAATACATTTTACTACTTCTGGTAGTGCTGTAGCACAAGGGAGTAGTTGAGATGAAGTTGAATTTATTGTGATCATGAAGACTAACTTAAACTTGAAGTTATGCTTGCATATAACCATGCTGTAGGTTAGGGCCTATCTCTTCCATGCCATTAGACCGAATTCTCCCTTCTTCTCTTCCAATTGATCGATGGTACTATCTGGAATGTCACATATTTATTATCTTTTAATTTTTCCAAGCCTTCCAGAGGCCCTTAATTCTTCTTCTGAAGTAGAAAGGCAAGTAAAAGCAATCTTTTGATTCATACAGAAGCTAACTATGCTTTTTTTACAGCTGACTATTAAAAAACCAACCAAACCCTTTTACCAAATCACAAGTTTCCAGCCCTCAAGGCCTACGGGAGCACAGAAAGTACTGAGAGCTGCAGTACCTTTTTATGCTCCCTGTACCTCTTCCACCATGTTGGCTGTGGCAGAATAACCACTCCTGATTTAGAGAAGTCTGTACTTACTGATTTGTTGGGTTATTCAAGACATGTATCAGTTCCCACTCGAATTTCAGTGTTTTGTCAGTTTGAAGTAGTGGTTCTGAGATAATCCAGTGGCTCCCTGCTGCTGATAGCCACTCGTAGAAGGCAAGGTCTGACTTGAGTATCAACAGGAGGCAAATTAGGAGAGGTCTGTGGGGAAAAGGATGGGGAAGGGATGAGGGATGTGGGGGGTGTGTGGTGCTGGGGTGACAGGATGGCAGGAACTCTTTTGTTGATGCAGAAGACTGAGATAGTGTTGTGTGGCATTTAAACCTGACAACACAACAAGAGAAGGAGAATGCCTGGGGCTGGGGGCTGCTTAAGCTGGCATTGAACACTCATGAAACTTTGCTCTCCTAAATACAAACTTAGTATCAGCAGGTTGACTTGCTTTTTTAGGAAGTTTTTTCAGGTCTGTGAACTAGAAAGAGAAAACTGGTGACCTAAAAACGTCCAGTCTTTTCCCCCCAAATACCTGTCATTATTGCATATCCTTTCAAGTACTATTTTTTAAAAAAGAGATTCTAACTGTGAAGTTTAGAGATTGTTTGGCCTTTCATATTTGAATTTATGTACATTCTTCTAATTTGTGTATGTATTTTCACTGCAATGATTCTGTTGTGGCTAGACATGTTTGCTCATTAGATATTCAGAGGAGCATTTAACTGCGAGATCTTTTTGCAAGATTAAAAAAGGTAAACCAAGTATTATTGTAATTTGTGAGTACAGCTGGCTACAACCGGTTACTGTAAGTAAAGCCTTTTCTTTTCCTTTCAGACTTTATGTCCACAGTCATATTCGAATAATGTTTCTTTGGTTTGCCAAATAATGCCTTTGCCACGCTCTTTAATGAGTCTTCCTGAAGATACTAATGCTGTCCCGATATTCTTGTGTATCAAGCTCACATTAAGGTCAGGATTTTTTAAGAAGCAATATTTAGCAGCAGATGGAGATAAAATACTTTAAGCATTGTTTATTAAACAGCTACTGTTTATAGGTGTGAAGTATGGCAGAAGCAGTAATATAACTTTCAAGGATGGATACAATCCTGGTATAATGCAGAAGAGGCACTTCCCAGCTGCCTGGCGGCACTACAGCTGTGTATGATTGGCAGGTGTACACTAGCATGAGAGATATGAAGCTCCAGAGATGAAGATTTTTTAGCCGTCACTATACAGTAGGGCTTGCTTTTGACTTTTTTCTCCTCTTTTAAAGCACATGAACACAGGATGTCTCTTAGCAGGCAGACTTCGTCACAGATATTTAGATCATAATAGGTCTGGTTGTGAACAAGTTCAGTAGTGTTCCAGAACACCCAATTTTCTCCCCAAAACTTTTCAGAAGTAAAGTAGTCCAAATATTCTGTGGATGTAAACAGTATTAGGGCCTACAGGCTTTGTGCTTTTTTCTTAATGAAAATATTTACATAACTTTTTTCATATTTAATAGTAACATCTGATATTGAAAGCAAGAGCTACGTGTTTTTAACAAAATAACTGTTTTGTGCATCCGTTTTGTGTTGAAATTGAGGCATCATAACTAGCATCAATACAGTTCTTTGCTTGCCTTACAAACAAGTTAACATAAGCAGTATCTTGGGGAAGAGTCATTGCTACAATGACAGTGCTACGATACTTCAAAGAGTAACCATGGAGATATTCAAGTAACAGGACAACTATATAGGACAGGTCAGAAAATGTGTATTAAGTATTCTCAAATAATTAACCTGCTGCTTGTCATCTTATTTTCCTGAATGCAAATATCTACTTTAAAGCAGCACTTGTAACTCTTCTTTATGTCTCAAAAAATTGACAAATTTATATTATTTTAGCACTCAAGCAAATTTATCCTCAAGAGCTTCAAAAGAAGCAAGTATGCTCTTTAACTTCACCTTGTTTAGCAGAGGGACTCAAGAGTGTCGTGGTTTAAGCCCAGCCGGCAACTTGGAACCACGCAGCCGCTCGCTCACTCCCCCCCTTTTCCTTCCTCCCCCTGCTCCCGGAGGGATGGGGAGGAGAATCGAAGGAATGTAACTCCCACGGGTTGAGATAACAGCTCTCCAGTAACTAAGGTATAATACAAACCACTACTGCTACCAATAATAATGATAAGAGGAATAACAAGGGGAGAGGACACAACCGCTCACCACCCGCTGACCGATACCCAGCCCGACCCGAGCAGCGATCTGGGCCTTCCGGGTAACTCTCCCCAGTTTCTATCCTGGGCATGACGTGCTGTGGTATGGAATAGCCCTTTGGTCAGTTTGGGTCAGGTGTCCTGTCTCTGCTTCCTCCTGGCTTCCCCTCCTCTCTGGCAGAGCATGAGACTGAGAAAGTCCTTGGTCAGAGTAAACATTACTGAGGAACAACTAAAAACATCGGTGTTATCAGTGTTGTTCCCAGACTGAAAGTCAAAAACACAGCACTGCACCAGCTACTAAGAAGGAGAAAAAAATGACTGCTGTAGCTGAACCCAGGACAAAGAGACATGCTATTATGGGTTGGGAGATTCAATTAAAATGCTTAAAATTTAGTTCTGTTAAATGCTTCTTATGAACTGAGAGAGACTGATTTTGGTTTCTGCTGCTGCTTAAGAAAAGCAAAGCTGAGGTGATGTCAGTGTAATTGTATTTCTTGGACCATGTTGTCATGCTCCTTTAGAGACAGGGTATGAAGCCTACAATCAGCATGTCTCCATTAGATTTTGACCTTGGAAGTCAAAAGGCATTTTATTCTTACTCGTATCATACCTCAAAGATAAAATTTATTATCTCAGGGGCTTTTTACTAAAAAACTTCCTCAGCATCAGAGCTCAGCATTGGACCTGTAGTTTCAAACAATATTCCTTTGGTGTCTAGGTAAACATAATGCAATTGGTAAAGCGTTTTTTTCTTAAGTCTCCAGTACTTAACTAGTGCTATGAGTGGGTGGTTACATGATTGGCAGCTAAAAAGAAGTTTCGAAAGCAGTCACCTTAAGTGTTTGAGGCATGGTTTTTCTGCTGACATTTCAAAGTATGTAACTTGATGATGAATTAAGAGCACTACAAATCTAGGCTGGGTGTATTTTAGAAATAGCAGCTACCCCGTATAGGCGACACTCGTCCATACAAGCACTGCTCCGCGGACAGGCAGCACGGAGAGCTGCAGGGCCCTCTGCAGCCAGCGTTAGAGAGCTGCTCCTCCACGGCTGACCGCCTGGGCCCGCTTTGGTTCCCAGTCCTGGCGCAGAGGCCGGCGAGGCCAAGGGCACGGGCTGGGCTGCTCCACTTGGCGTGACTCCTCACACCGCCTAACGGCTCCACCCTCGTCACAGTAGCGTCCTGCTGCCCGGGCGGGGAGGTGAGGAGACCTGGCCACGGAAATGGGCGCCGGAGGCTCCGCGCCGGAGGCACCTCCAGAACCCGCCGCGGTGCGTGAGGCGTTTGAACGCGTTTCATGGCGGGGCTCCCGCAGCTAGGGATGAAGGGCAGGGCACGGGGACATAGAGACCGGCCTCCCACCCTCCGCTGTCAGCG
>NW_009944505.1:426-3487 GCF_000696875.1 Nestor notabilis | reverse complement strand
GAACTGCTCGGGAGGGAGCCCTTCCTTTGGGAAGGGAGGTCGCTGCTTGGGATTAAGGACGGTGCTTGGGAAGAGAAACAGGGAATTGTGGTGGCTTTGGAATGCTGGGAGTCCTTTATGGAGCGAGGTGCTTCCGTGGTGTAAAGTGCTCGCAGCGCCCTGTGGAAGTGCAAGTAGGAGGTGGTCAGTGCTGGGCGTGGCCCGCGCCCGCCGAGGGGCTCTGGAGCGGGGGGTTATCCCCTTCAAGCATTCCCAGGTCCTCCTCACCGGCGGGACCTGAGGTTCCCTCCATCCCGCGAGCGAAAGGCTCCAGGTTCTCACTTGGCATCTTGAGCTCTCGGTGCTGGCGCCGGAGCACAAACTCCTCCAGCAGAGAGGCCAGTGGTAAAACAACCTGCTGGAAGCAGGAGCAAAGCTTTGACTCCAGGATTTGGGAATGTTCTGGGGGCTGGAGAGAGGAAGAAGAGGCCAAACAGCAGCTCAGGGCTCGCTGTGGGGGCCCAGTGAAGCCTTCCAGCCGCTCCGTGCCTCCCAGCCCCGCTCCTTTGATGTGCGGCGTGTCCCGGCGTCAAGAGAGGCCAGTGGTAAAACAACCTGCTGGAAGCAGGAGCAAAGCTTTGACTCCAGGATTTGGGAATGTTCTGGGGGCTGGAGAGAGGAAGAAGAGGCCAAACAGCAGCTCAGGGCTCGCTGTGGGGGCCCAGTGAAGCCTTCCAGCCGCTCCGTGCCTCCCAGCCCCGCTCCTTTGATGTGCGGCGTGTCCCGGCGTCATTCCCAAACCTGTTCCTGGAGCTGTGACTTCTCCCGCAGGAATGTGGCGGCGTCGTAGGCTCTTGACAGCCTCGACCTGCGCCGCCTGCGATCCAATGGGAACCGCAGCAGGATTGTCCCTGCCTCTCCAGGGTCCTGGTTCCCGCTTGGAAAACCGGAGCATGGCAGGTTTGAGGCTCTTAATGGGCTCCAGCGGCTCCGTGTCTGTGTTTGGCTCCAGGGGTCCTGCGCGCGGTGCTGGAAGCGGCCACCTCGGGCGCCTCGGTTCTGTGCCTCTGTGAGAAGGGAGATTCCATGATCATGGAAGAGACCGGCAAGATCTTCAAGAAGGAAAAGGAAATGAAAAAAGGTGAGGGCTTTCCAAAGGGATCTGGGGGGGGCTGGTGCCGTTGGGAATGGGGGAGCCAGGGAAGGCTCATGCATCGCCTGCCATTCCCAAATCCAGTTAGGATGCAGAAAACCAAGGGAATGCCTTCGGAAAGTCATTCCCTTGGGACATCAGGGTGCCCGGAGAAGGCCTGGAAGCTCCATCCTTGGCAGCGCTCAAGGCCAGGCTGGAGCTGCCCCAGTGGAAGGTGTCCTCGGAGCTGGAGGAGCTTCGTGGGCTCTTCCAAGCCATCCCATTCCATGATGGGATCCGATGGCAGCTTCCTTTTCCCTTCGCAGGTATCGCCTTCCCAACGAGTATATCAGTAAATAACTGTGTCTGTCACTTCTCCCCGCTGAAGAGTGACCAGGATTACATCCTCAAAGACGGAGACTTGGTCAAAATGTGAGTGGCTTCCTTCTGCGTCTTAGGAATGCCCCCGGCTTCCCGATCCCGCTCAGGCTGTTAACAATTCCCTACTAAAGAAACTAATTGGAGGCTTCTAGAAGCTTCCCGGGCCTCTAATGAGCCTTCTTTGCGTTGCAGCGACCTGGGAGTCCACGTCGACGGCTTCATAGCGAATGTAGCTCACAGTTTTGTCATAGATGCCTCAAAGGTGGGTTGGGAACGGACCTGCTGCTGCTCCGCGTGGAGCCGGCAGGGCCGAGGAGCTGGTTGGTTGCTCTCGAGCACTGGGCAGACTGGTTTTGCTGCCCCTTCTACTGGTTCTGAGGCACCGGGAGCCCAGGGCTTGGGGGACGTCCCCATCCACCCTCCCCTGGGGCAGCTCGAGGCCGGTTCCTCTCGTCCCATCCCTGGGGAGCAGAGACCAGCCCCCTCCTGGCTCCATCCTCCTGTCAGGCAGTTGCAGAGAGCGATCAGGTCCCCCCGAGCCTTCTCTTCTCCACACTAAACCCCCCAGGTCCCTCAGCCCTTCCCCATCACACTTGTGCTCCAGGCCCTGCTCCAGCTCCGGTGCCCTTCTCTGGCCCCCTCCAGCACCTCAATGTCTCTCTCGCAGTGAGGGGCCAGAACTGACACAGGGTTCGAGGTGCGAATAAAGCAAGGAGGGGACACACCTGAAAAGCCCTTTTGTCCCCTGTGCTGCAGGACAACCCCGTGTCAGGCCGGAAAGCTGATGTGATCAAAGCGGCTCATCTCTGTGCCGAGGCTGCCCTGCGCTTGGTGAAGCCTGGAAACCAGGTGAGTGAGGGCAGGCGCTGCCCAGGCCCGGCCCTGCGGTGGGAGCAGAACCCCGGGATGGGCTGGGAAGGAGCTGAAGATCATCCGGATCCACCTCACACTGGAGCAGGTGGCTCCAACCCGGCCCTTAACAGGGATGGGGCATCCAAACCTTCCCCGTCCAACCCATCCCAGCGTCCCAGCACCCCCACAGGGAAGAGCTTCCTTGTATCCAGCCTGTTGCAGTTTGAACCCATCGCCCCTTGTCCCATCGCTCCAGTCCCTGATGAAGGTCCCTCCCCAGCATCCTTGTGGCCCCGTTCAGGCCCTGGGAGCTGCTCTGAGCTCTCCAGCAGCTCCTCTCCTCCAGCCCTGATGTTCCCAACCCGGCTCCGCACGGGAGCTGCTGGATCATCCTCGTGGCCTCGCTCCCCCAGCTCCGTGTCCTCACGCTGGGGTCTGAGCTCCCGCTCCCTGCCCGGTCTGTCGGTGCAGGATTAAACCCAGACACCTGCCACTGCTCCTCCTGCTTCTGGGGGTGGCGGGAAAGCTGCTGCCTCCACGCCAGGACATGGCCAGGACCCAACGCTCGTGGCTGGGGCTCGAGTTCTCCACCTCAGCGGGTTCTCCCGTGTCTTTCCTGCAGAACACACAAGTGACAGACGCCTGGAACAAAATAGCCCACTCGTTTCACTGCACCCCCATTGAAGGTAAGGATGGGGGGCTCCTGCTCGGAAGCAC
>NW_009944505.1:0-232 GCF_000696875.1 Nestor notabilis | reverse complement strand
GGGGGGTGGCTCCAGTGCTTTGCTCCTTGCTCTGGGAGGAGCGGGAGGCTGAGTCGTGCCCCGCAGGAGGTGGGCGACCACCGGTGCCTCTTCCTTTCCCTTTGGAGGGAGAGGGGAAGCAACGCCCGTAAAACACCCTTTGAGGGTCGGGGGGCTGGGGGAAAGGACCCAAATCTCCCCTAGTGGGACACTGAGCAGCGGCTTCCCCTCCGCTCCGTCGCGCCCCATCGGC
>NW_009944504.1:769-1084 GCF_000696875.1 Nestor notabilis | reverse complement strand
CACCAAGGAGATTGGTGCGGGGGATGACTGGGGGACATCAGGAGGTTGAATATGGGGGATGCTGCAAGGGGACTCCAGGGGACCAGCCCTGCTCTTGGTGTATGCAGCCATGGAGTGACTAGGGGACATCAAGGACCATCATGGGACATGGAGAACACTCCAGGGGATCAGCCCTGCCCTTGGTGTATGCAGGTGTGGGGTAATTGGAGGACATCAAGGGCTGTCACTGGTCATGGGGAACACCCCAAGGAACCAGCCATGCCCTTGGTGTGTGCAGGTGTGAGATGACTGAGGGATGCTGAGGGCCATTATGGG
>NW_009944504.1:399-751 GCF_000696875.1 Nestor notabilis | reverse complement strand
GGATATGTGGGCCCCCACAGGGACCCCAAGGGACCAGCCCTGTCTTTGGTGTGCACCAGGTCTGACAGTGCCAGTGGCCAGCCCCATGCTGTCCAGGTCTTCTGCTCCCTTAGTTCGTTAATGAACTACTGCATAGCACCCATGGGCTATCCCCCTCCCTGGGCATGCAGTGGGAGGTGGATGGGGCCATCCAAGGGGGAGACACATGTCTGCAGGGGGGCTCACCAGCTTTTGCATGTAGGCGGCAGGGGGCTGAACTTTGCTCCTCAGCTTGTGCAACGAGAGCACCAGGAAGGTCTCCTTCATGCTGAGAGCTGGGAGGGGGGACAGCAGGGGCTGGGGCTGGGGCACT
>NW_009944504.1:0-243 GCF_000696875.1 Nestor notabilis | reverse complement strand
CATTCCACATATCCTCTGGTGTGGCCGCTGGCTGCTTTCGCGCCCCCCTGAAGTGTCTGGCCATTGGCTGCAGCCGGGGTACAGGGAAGGCACCCGGGTCTCCATGGAGACTCAAGGGGAGAGAAGGCGGCGCTTTTGGGCTAAGAGCACAAAAGGGGCAGGGGCCAGGGGGGTCCAGCCCGCTGAGCCCCTGTCTTGCATAGGTGGGCTGAGACTGTCAGGAATGTGCTCAGTTCCCACCAC
>NW_009944503.1:0-2670 GCF_000696875.1 Nestor notabilis | reverse complement strand
CTGCAGGGGGGGTCTCACAAGAGCAGAGTAGAAGGATGCCCTCCTGAAACCTGCTGCTCATGCCCTTGTCAGGCAGCTCCCGGGCATTTCTGCTTGACTTCCTGTTCACTGGATGAGAAAAAAGCTTCAGATGAGAGCAGACATGGTACAGGTTGAAGCAGCGATGGTGTCAAGTGTAGATAAACAGCTCTCTGGATGCAGAGCCTTGAAAGAGCCCTTCAGACATGCTCCTTCACTTACTTCTGTGGGCTCTTCCTTTCTGTCTTGCAAACGACTCCTTCCTTTTCCCTGCTCCTGCCTCTCGCACTTGCCTCCCCACACGACCATGAGGGAGCAGCTGACAAGAGAAGCTGAAAGCACAGAAGTGTTGGCCCATGGGGAGCACACGGATTGATTCCCCATCCAACTCCACAGCCGTTGCCAGCAGTGCTTGCCCTGGAGCTGGGCTCTGGCTCCTCAAGCCCAGTGGCTGATGTGCTCATGGCCACACGTTCACAAGGAGCTCACACCGTACTGCTATTGGCGTGGCCAACAACTTCTGTCTGTGAGAACATGGATTTGGGAGTGGGCAGCGGGAGATTGTGGGATCGTCTCCCAAGCACAGCAGCATAAAAAGCATGAAAAGAGACAAAAACATCCACTGGCTTCAGTAAGTGAGGGATGGAGCCTCTAGTTTTGGTTTGGTTGAGGACTGGGTGCTGTGACAGTGGCCTCCACCATCACTAGAGGGCTCCTGGACCCTGCAGTGGCTTTGCCTGGGTTGACACCTCTGCAACAGCTCGCAGAGGGAAAGGGAGTGGATGAGGGTGTGCTCAGGAAGGGGAAGAGATCTGAGCAGGCAGGGTGGTGGGTGACCTTGGCTGGATGCTGGGTGGTTTGCACGGGGAAGGCTCATGATTCGCTCCGAAAGTACCGTCAGTGGCAAAACAGACTTGGCTTGGGAGAACTGATTTTAGTTTATTGCCAATTAGTGACGGACCAGGATAATGAGAAATAGGAACAAATCTAAAACATCTTCCCCCCGCCCCTCCCTTCTTCCCAAGCTCACCTTCATCCCTGGTGGATGGCACGGACCTCCATGGGCTGCAGGGGAATCCCTGCCCCGGCGCCTGGAGCACCTCCTGCCTTCCTCTGCGCTGACCTCGAGGGCTGCAGTGCCCGGTGATGCCGCTGAACATCAGGTCAAAGCCAGCGCTGGGGCTAGGAGCACCAGTGCAGAGCTCGGCAGCACCGGGAACCCTGTTCCCCTTCTGCCATGCCCTCCCGTGGGATTTAGGCATCTGCTCCAGGACTTTAAAATACCTAAAGGGACTCCAGAAAACCTGGAGAGGGGCTTTGGACAAGGGTCTGTAGGGGCAGGACAAGGGGAATGGCTTTAACCTGCCAGAGGGGAGATTGAGATGAGCTTTGAGGCAGAAGCTCTTCCCTGTGAGGGTGCTGAGGCACTGGCACAGGGTGCCCAGAGAAGCTGTGGCTGCCCCATCCCTGGCAGCGTTCAAGGCTGGGCAGGGCTTGGAGTAACCTGCTCGAGTGGAAAGTGTTTTTTTCTGTTCGGGTGGTTTTAGTTTGTACCTCTTGCCTCTCGTCCTGCCTGTGGGAACAACTGAGAAGAGTCTGGCTCTCTCTGCTCCATTCCCTCCCCGGATGGCACTCACAAGGCTCTGCACATCCGGGGTGCCAAGGTCCATCCGCACAGCAGCAGGACCCATTGGTGCTCCAGCTCCTCCCACTCCATCACCTGCAGCACCGCTGGGGCGCATCCACACCATGCCCAAGTCCTTCATGATGACGTTGAACAGGACTGGTCCCCACATCCACCCCGGGGCAGACCAGGAGCCACCGGCCTCCAGATGGCCTTTGTGCCATGATCCCCATGCTCTGGCCTGGACGCTCAGCCCGTTTCGGTCCAGCTCACTGTGCACACAGCTAACCATGCTCCTCTGGTTGGTCTGAGGGGATGTTACGCCTGGCAGTTGCATTGAGGGGCAGGTACAGAACACTGCTCACTGCAGGAGGCCACCAGACTGGTGAAGTGCCACCTCCCCTTTGGCAGCCCATGCTGACTGCTCCCCATCAGCTTCTTATTCTTCATGCACATGGAAATGGTTTCCAGCTCTTCATTCTTGTCTTCCTTGAAGGTAGGAGTGGTGTTTTGCTCCACTCCAGTCCTCAGGAAGCTCTCCCAGTCACTAGGACTGGTCAAAGCTGACTTGGATCCAGCTCCTCCAAGCAGGCCAACGCTGCTGACTCTGGTTGGGCTCCACATGTCACCTGGAGGTAGCTCAGGAAGCACCCTGGCTGCGTCCACCTGTGCACCCCACGCAATCGATGCTGCTCCCCATGTGCTCAGTGCTGCACCCCACATGCTCAGAGCTGTACCCATGTCCTCAGAGCTGCCCCTGGCCACCTCTGCCCCACAGTGGTGCAGGCACACCCGGGTCCCCTCCAGCTTTGGGGATGCAGGGGCATGGACCCTTAGCCCCTGCCAGCTTCACCCATGGGATTCTGCCTCACTGCCACGGGCAGATGGGGCCACCCCCTGGTGACCAGGATGTGGGGACGGGACAGGGCACGGGGCTATCCCGTTCCCGTCTTGGGGGCTCAGACAGACGACGGGACCCCAGGCTCCGGCCACAGTCCCCCCTCGGCTTCCCCCCAGCCCCACGCCAC
>NW_009944502.1:18407-19192 GCF_000696875.1 Nestor notabilis | reverse complement strand
GGCGGTTGGAGCTTGCTGCGCTATCGGCGTTCGCTCCGACGAGCCTCCCAGTTACGGGACGGTGCCGTGTGGCCAGAGGTGTGAGGATAACAGAGCCGCTTCCCTTATTAGTGCTGTTAGGGGCAGCGGAGCCACTGAGTTTGTTGTATGTCTTGGAAAACCCTGCCCAGGGGAGTTCAGTAGCATTGCTAATGCATCTGTGTCCCGAGAAGGGAGCGGGAGCGAAACCTGTCTAAAAAGCAGCTTTCCCATGGGCCGGGAGGGGGTGTGTGGAAAAACAAGCCTCCCTTCTGCTACGCTCCTTCCTTTTCAGGTGGAATGAGGAGGTCCTGGGGTGAGACATGAGTGAACAGCTAAAAAAGGAGAGTTTAGTTCTGGAGTGTGGAGGGAAGTGGGAAACACTGGCATGTGTGGGACCTGGACAGGACCAAAGCAGTGAGTTAGGCTGGTGATCTCAACACGGCTTCGGGTGGATGTGATGAGGCAAGGCATGTGTCAGGAAAGCCAGAAAGAAAGCTGAAATAACCGAGGACAAGAAAGGTTCGGGTGAGAATTCAGGAGTATTGATAGAATGTTTTGAGGAAGGGGTGGTACTTGAATGAAGTATTAAAGAAGGATTACGCTGTAACAAAATACAGCTTAAATTAATGCGAAGAGTTTGAACCTTGTGGGAGAAAAACGGGGTTGAGAGGGCATGGCAAAGGAAATTATTTTTCTCCGAAAGGGTGTCTGAATGGAATCATACTGAGAATCTATGTAGTGGAGTCTCAGGGAATGACCAGGAG
>NW_009944502.1:12644-18380 GCF_000696875.1 Nestor notabilis | reverse complement strand
CTTGTGAGGGTTTAATTTTGATAATGTCATAGAGGTTTTCTCCTTATTTCTTCTAATTTTGATAGTCCTGTTTGCTTTTCTGACTGCCTTGTGTCAGATACAGTGAGGACAGTTGATGGAGGAGTGCTGTACTAAGTTATTAGCTGCTGTGAGAGCCTTCTGTCTTAATCCAGATCATTGAAGCTCCCTCAAAATTTTGTGGGTTTTGTTTGGGTGGGTTTTTTTTTGATTACTTAATGTGGTTCAATATATTAAGTAAATTTTGAGCCATATTTACATTCTTAAGCTATGAAACTATTTTACTGTTCCTCTCAGTTTATAAAAGCCTGATGTTGGGCTATCTAGCTGGCAAGGCCAGGCACAGCACACTGTGAATTGCTCTCCTTTTTTTTTTTTTTTTTTTGCCATGGTTTTTCGGCTTTTTTCCCCAACCATCTTTTGTCTCCCAAACTGTCTTGATGTTCATGACAGATTGGCAGTATTGTCACAAGCACTTTTGCATCTCTGATGCTGGCACACCATGCATCCTTTCTCTTACCTGAAATGAACAGAAGTACTCCTTTCTTGGTGGGAAGAACACGTGTGTCAGGTTCAGGTTGGCTTTGTTCTTCCTCTCCTTTTTTCCAAGAATAGTGTAAGAGAACAATCTTGCTTGTTATAAAGGCAATTATGTATACTGGCACTAAGCAGCTGTGGATAATTGAACCTTTGAGCCCAACTTTATGTTCTGTTATATAATACACTTATCAGTTTATTTACGACATTATACCAAATAAATGTATATATATAAAGCTTGTCTGACATCCCTCTTGAGAAAAGCTGTTAAACACACAAGCAAGAAAAGTTTGTATTTGAAATGCAGTGTGAACATTTACTGTGGCAAGAATGCAAGCACTTCGGATTGTGGGGTTTGTTGGGAAGGAAAGCTTGTCTAATGGTCCAGAAAGGCATTTAGGATAATCAGCGCTAACACTGCACTTAATAGTGGATGTTAAGCACTACGCGCTTAATAGTGGATCTCAGTGCTGCGGCTCTGAGATTACCTTTTTTTTATAGTGAGGAGAGACAATAGTGTATGTGAAGTGACATGAATGGCTCTAGATTCCACCCCCCCACCCCCACCCCCCATTCTGTTAAAGAGACTGGCAATTCTGAGATTAACAAGGCAAAAATGATTTATGTGTGACTATTTGTGCTGCATTTTCTCTGGTTTGCTAGGCAGTTAGTGTTACTTTATTAACTGCTCCTCAGAGAAGCTGCTAATAGTGTATGAGCTGGCATTTTTGGAACTGATCCAGTCATCTTAGAGCATGCTGAGTTGTCACAGAAGTAAAATATTCACAGTGAAATGATAAGTGGGAGTTCTGGGTATGTATATAATGCCTGAATGTATAATGTGTACCTGAAAGAAGGGAATTTCAGTTCTTTCAGTCGTTAATCACTTCTCACCAGTTATGTTTTTAATTCTAAGCCTTTATTTCCTGCTTTCTTGTGTCTTGGAAATTCTGTTTACTGCTGCAGCAATTGAAAACGGTTGAATTTCAGAGTGCTTTTCGAGGTGATTCATGGATCTTCTATGTTAGCACATTTGTTGACTGTGGAACCAATTGCTGATGCTGGTTTCTTTGGTCTGCTTGAGGAACATAGTTTTGCTGCAGTATGATAATAAAATCTAGGGATTTTAATTCAGATGTCTCAAGATATGTAGGAACTTAACTAGCATATAATGATTTAACCTTTATAGAGCATGTTTTATATATGCTTTTTTATACAATTGATTTTACTCTGTAGTTAGATTTCTGTAATACTCACTGAGTTATGGAATAAGTAATTTGCTGCAGGCAATTTGGCAGATTAATTGTAGTCAGGAATAAATCTCTTGTTCAAGATTACTGCAAAACATCTGCCCAAAGATAGCATCTTTGTCTGCTGTTTTGGGTTTTTTTGTTTATTATAGACCTCACCCACATAAAAAATAGCATCTTTGAAATGTAACAGTCTCAGCTGCTGTCATATCATAGTGATATATGTTCTAATAACAGAACACCTTAGAAATGTTACCAATGCCACTATTTTGATTCACTCAGTAGTTTACTCTTTTGCTTTAGCAAAAAAACCCCTCTTGGTTTAATTAACATATCTCTGCAGTGTTTTACTTATTTTGCAGCATCCTTTTTTACAGCTTTGAAACTATTTTTCTCAGAAATAAATTGTTTTAAATATGACTAGGCTCAGATTTAGTGTGGTGTGTATCACCCCACACTCCCTCATCCTACCCCCACCCCAATTGGTTCTAATTCAGCTTAGCAAATTCCGCTTCCTTACCAGAGACCTAGCTTTGAAAAGGAACCATGCTTTGGATTGTCTTTTTACTCAGCTAATGCTGTGGTTCATAAACTGCATGTAACACTACTGAGTAGATGTAGTATGATACTATTCTATACAGTATCAGAGCTAAATAACTCATCAACACAGCGTGCACACATGTGCACGCAGACCCTGCTCATGTTCCTGAGATGTAAAGGTGCACCAGCAACTAGTGGTCAAGGAAAGAAAAGTGCAATAATTAAAAGAAGCCTGTTTCTGTTGTGTACCTACAGCAGATGTGCAGAAGGTTGAAGGATACTGGTTATTATTTGAGCTCTGTGAAACACATTTTTGATTAGAACTGGTTTGCGTGAAACTGTGTTGCACCTCCTTCCCCTGCTGTAATCAATAACTGGCAGCAATTTACTCCTTGGAGGTATTTGTAGTGCTTCTGGCTGCTTTTGTACTCAGTGTAGATTTCTCTTCTCAGATAATCTCTTGGGAATTTCCTGGGTTGACAGCTCCTGGATTCCAATATTAAACAATGGAAGTGTGTTGGACTATTTCTCAGAGCGAAGTAACCCATTCTATGACCGAACATGTAACAATGAAGTTGTCAAAATGCAGCGGATGACCTTGGAACATTTGAAGTAAGTTGTCATTTGGAACTGCTTCCTGTGCAGCATCCTTTTTCCCTTCATCCAGAGACTTTGATGGTTGAATGGAAGCATGCTGGGAACCTCCTTCCGTTCTGTGCTTTTTTGTCCTACCACTTGCTAGGGAGCCCAGCTTTTTTTGTATTTGGATGTCTTCTACTTCCTCATATGCCATTTGAAGGAGGTGTTAAGCATGAAGCAGTTTATGCATGTTATGAGATTCCAGTAAATCACCTTTTAGATGTTTGAATTAGAAAAGCTGTCTTCTCTCATCCTCCCAGCTCAACAGAACCTGAGTAGCATTAATATAGTGAAATATTTTTCTATGGTGAATAGGGGTTATGTTAGGGGATACTTTGAGTTCAGAAATAGTTTGTGTTTCCATATCCCGTCGGCTATGTGCCATACTTAATTTCCTCCAAAGAGCTGGCTTTTTAGTATGGATAATAAAAGTAGTGAGTGTTGTAAATAAACTGATCACAGATGGTTGTGTAATGAGATTACAGCATGCACAAGTTAACTTTCCTTGCAGTTCCCCATCTGCTACACTGAGGACAAGTGAGATGTTTGAGAACTATTTAAAGACTCCACAGTATGATAGGGAGTGTGCAAGCTGAGCTAAAAGTTCATTGGTAAAGTCACTTGTGCTCAGATGTGGTTGCAGAGAGGTTTTCACATCAGACACGCATGTTGACATCATACACTGGTCCTTTGTGTTTAAATGAGATCTCTGTGATGACAGATTGTTATCTTTCTTGCTATTTATTTGTTGCTAACATGTTCTACTTAGATATTGTGTTAGGTTGTGCTAACTTCCTTTGTGTATGCTGCTAGGTTTTGATAGCTACCTCAGAAAATTCTATGCCTTTATTTACTGTTTCCAGAGCATCAGAACTTCATCCTTTTACCTAGCCAGGCCCTTTGGTAGCTCTTCATATTCTACTTTGCTTTGAGGAAGATACTTATTCTGGTTGCTTCTTTTTCAGCCAGATGGTTGGAGTGGAATACATCCTTCTTCATGCTCAAGAGCCCATTCTCTTCATTATCCGAAAGCAACAAAGGCAATCTCCAACACAAGGTAAGGTCACAGTTCTGGTCACTGTTGAGAAGGCTGATCAGTTAGTCGCTTTTATGTGTTCCTTACTGGTGTTTAACCACTGCTGTCTCTATCTTAAATCTAAATAAAAGGGTATGAGGATTTCTGGTGGAGCAGAGCTACTTTTTCTAGCAGAGTGACCTCTAGTGTGCTAATAGCAGGGATTGCCACCTTGTGGTGAAATGTGAAGAGTGCAATGAGAGAGTGCTGCCCTGTGGTATATTTTGCCATGGGAAATGGACGATAGAAGCATACCATATCGTATTTATGTGCTAGGCTGTGCAAGAGCTTTCATTTTAATTATTTGAATATAAGGCTAACGATATCTTTGCCTGGGGCTGATGATCTTAGTTCAGTTTAAGCTAATCATCTGCAGAGGCTTGTATGTGATCTTGACTCTTCAAAACATAGTTTCATTAGGTAGGGAGAGGGATCATTCATGCTTCTGTTTGTGTCATGTCACTTTCTTCTTCTGCACTATTTCCACCTGTAACTGTGGATTGGTTATACTGCTGAGTAGGTTCTTATCAGTAGAGGAGGGTTTTTTCCCCCCTTATCAGTCTGTGGCTAAGGTGGAAATAAAGCATCTTGAAGGAAAAGATTAAGAATAGAAAATTTAGTGATGAATATTGTGATTTCTGCTGTTACTACTGAAATTCAGCAACAAATACCCTGTCTTCAGCCAGAGCTTTAAATTGATCCTGTCTCTTCTTTTTCTTCCTCCCCACAGTTATTCCACTGGCCGACTACTATATTATTGCTGGGGTGATTTATCAGGCACCTGACTTAGGCTCTGTCATTAACTCCAGAGTTGTAAGTGTTCTGTGCATTTGATGGATACTGGTTTGTACCTGCTTTTAATTCTGGTTGTTCCCCAGGCTGTTTAAATCCTTCCTTTGCTGCTTTGAGGAAAGATCTTGTGTAGTACACAGTAACATAAAACACCCCTAGCGCCGTGTCGTCCCTCCCCCCTTCCCCCCCCCAGTTAGTGTGGTGTATATTCCACATGGAAATGAAAGATCTTGGGAGAATGCAGCATGGTCCAAAAAGTAGAATATGCTTTTTAAGGATTAACAATCAGGATTAACTGAAGCTACACAATTGGCAGACCAGCATAAGGTTTGAATAATCAAAAGAAAAATTACATAACAAATGCATGTGAAATAGTAATTAAACACATAGTGAAGCTTGCTTTGGAATGTTGCTGTTAAGGGAATGTAATTTTCTCTTTAAACGAAGCTTATGTTTTTAAGTTGATGTGGTATTTCTTTTGTGTTTGTTTTGATTTTTTTTCTGTTCTAGTAAACAACTGCTTTTGTAAGTTTTTTCCTCTTGTCACTTTAGAAAAGCACTTTCAAAAATTTCTTGTAAGAGCCTATTAAAGAGACTACATTCTTGGTCCAAAAGTCCCAAGTTCCCTTCCCAGAACAAAATTAAATACGGAATACTAATTTTAAAATCCCTGCTTTCAAAATTTTACACTGTATTTTTTCCCTAAACTCTGAAAACTGCCTTATGTTCTTGTTCTGAAAGCTCACTGCAGTGCATGGAATTCAGTCTGCTTTTGAAGAAGCTATGTCCTACTGTCGCTATCACCCATCCAAGGGCTACTGGTGGCATTTCAAAGACCAAGAAGAACGAGGTATGAATCCTAGTTGCTCCTGGGTACTTTGGTGG
>NW_009944502.1:0-12613 GCF_000696875.1 Nestor notabilis | reverse complement strand
AGGGAAAAGCTTGAGGCAATGCACAGTGATGGTGCAGAAATGAGATTTTCTGTCAGGTGGGTAAATTAGTGCTCCCTGTCAGGAATCTTGCTCTTCTGTGGTGGTGAGGATGAACATCGAGGCATGGGTGGAAGATAAAATGGTGAGCTGTGTGTCAACAAAGTGGGGAACTCTTCAACCCACTGGAGACCAGAGTACATCTTCAGAAGCCAAACCAGTTTGTTAGGAAGCAAGAATTGTCCTTAATGTGTCTTCCACAAAAAAACCTCTGATGTCAAACGGAAAATGTAGGTGAATTTTAGAGGAGAGATGAATACCAGCTTGTCATACAAAGAGCTGTGAAGTGGACAGAACTTCTAATACAGCTTTCTCTTACATTTCTGTGACTTGCAGAGAAAGCTAAACCAAAAGCCAAGAAGAAAGAAGAACCAAGTTCTATTTTCCAAAGGCAACGGGTAGATGCTTTGCTTTTAGACCTAAGACAAAAGTTTCCACCCAGATTTGTTCAGGTATGACACTTACAAGCCACAGTATTTCTGTAACTTAGAATATAAGGCAGTCAGAAGCATTTAAATGGCTGAAACTGGGAATTTTGTGTGCTTTCTTCAGTGGTAGCATGGATTAGATAATAATTTTGAAATGGAAGGCTCTGATTGGAGTGTAGGATTCCTTTGTAATTGCAGGAGTCATTTAAGACCTTGGCAAAACTGTGAGGGTGAATTTTCTTACAGAAATTCCTTATCTAATCACAGAGGGTCTGTTCTTGTCAGCTGTCAGGTTTTGCTACTGCTTCCAGTTTCCTGCTTTGTGAGCTAAATCAAGTCACCACAGCTATTTTGTTTTAGCTGCTCTATTGTTCTTGAGGCTTATTAATTAATGTGGAAATTCTTGGCATTCTGTGAAGATGTCATTACCTCCGATCATCTCTAGTAGCCATTTGTTCCACCAGGTCTTCTGCTTGGGAGCAACAGAAATGATGTTTACAGCATCTCACAAAACTGTTTACTCCTCAGATGTGGGAAAGACTGGTTGTGTAATTTTTGCTTTGGTGCTTTTCAGTTGTTAGAGCAAAAAACTGGATGTTACAAAATGTTAATTGGATTTTGTTTAAAGTATATTTAGTGATTCCTTCTACCATCAACTCGTATGTATGAGAGTGTATTGCTTGGTGTACGTTCCTAAATGAATAGTAGGAAGGCTTAAAAAATACTACCTTGGTCCTGCTAATGTGTTGTTTTATTATTTTCTTCTCCCCCCCACAGCAAAAGCTTGGAGAAAAGCCTATCCCAGGTAAAACTCTAATATTCTCACAAGACTTAAAAAATAGGCTCTATGTAGCAGTGTCTTCCAGTAGCCATATAAGCTCCTTGCTGCTGCTGAGGTGCTTAGGAATTCTGGCATTCCTAAATTAAAAAATTCACATTGAAAAAAGGGTGTATTCTACTCTTGCCCTTTCTATCTGTAAAACTGTATTGCCTGAAGGTCCAAATGCAGGAAATGGTCTTTGAAAGCAGGAGGAGGGAAAATGAGGGAACAGTTTAGTCAGTCCAGCATCTTAGTGATTTTTGAGTGGTGCTACAAGCTCAAGAAAGCATGTGAAGGCTTTGAGTTGATCATAAGTAACCTCAAAACAGGAAAACTATGAACTGTACCTCTTCAGTCTGTCCTGTTTTTTTACCAGGATTGGTATGAATTTAATCTTTGGTTATTCTTAAACCTTTGCCCCTCTGACATCAACCGTATTTCCAAGGTACTCTGAATCGTGTTTTAGGAATAAAAACTGGAGGTTTAACTTTCTTTTGCTGTTACTTCTTAAGTGGATCAAATCAAGAAGGAACCAGAAGCAGCCCCTGAAGCTGTCAAGCCGGAGGAAAAAGAGACTGTAAAGAATGCTCAGCAGAGTGCTGGTGCTAAAGGACCACCAGAAAAACGGATGAGACTCCAGTGAAGGGAGAAGTTGTTGCACATCTGGATTAGTACCTGGAAAACAGGAGATTCTTGCTCCCCTTTCTTTATATTTAAGCCCTTCCATTGAGACTGATGATTCAGGGCCTGAAGTCCCTGTAACATCTTTTTCTATAGAACCCTGCCACTCAAATGTTAATGTCGGGTTGTGAGCTGCCTCTAAGAAGGTGTTTTCAGTGTCTTCATCTGATTTTGAACGTTGGCTTCAGAGAATAGTTTTTACATGGACATGTTTTGCAGCCTCCTGAAATCTTTACAGACTCTTCCATCCCTTGTGTCTTGGTTTCCTATGTAAAAAGAAAAAAACTTTTATATAAATTAAAAAAAGAATTCTTGGCAAATAAAAATCCTGGCTGCTGGAATGCCTTTCTTAAATGCTTACTTTGTTAGTAACAAATACACCATATGTGTTAGCAGCATTTCTTTGCTTGGAATTGGAATATGTTCTGTGCTATTTTGAGGGAAAAAAGTTCAACTTGAGGATTTAGGCTGCCTGCTATAAATTGCTGTGCCTTTAGTATGCTTGGAATACAGATAAAAGATTTGGTAACTGGAGGCTCAAATCTATGTAATTAGATGTCAGACTGCCCTCAGTCTGTAAATGTTCTTGGGCACTCCTTTCACTTAATGGCTAAGCTGGTCTTTTATTATAAAAGCTAGTATTCTGTGAGAGAGATTTGACATGACATAAAACAGGCTAAAATGTCTTGCTGTTGCATATTAAGTGAAGCTGTTTATATTTCTTCTTTTTCAGTGTGACTCAAATATATGTTATGTCTCTTCCTCTGTACTTCTAGCACTTTCTTGCTGCATCTGCTCTGCTCATACTGCATCTGATCACCTTGATTGGTCATCTGCCTTTTAGACCTGCGGAGGTAGGGCAGTGGAAGAGAAACATCACTGACAGCTCTACATTTTGCTGTTTAAGCATGTGGCATACACAAACCAAAAAGGATGGGCTTCTGGTCTGATTCCATTTGAGTTAAAGTGCCAGCGTGTAAGCTATTGAGAGGATAGAAAACGGTTTACATGCATGAAACAATGCATTTGAATGTGATAAGCCTCTTCTGGGGAAAGATCTTTTCATGAGAGAATGATAAAGTGATAAAGTCATAAGGGATGTTACCAATGGTCAATGTCTTAGTAGGTGTCCTGGGTGCTGAAGGTTTGCCATACTAGGGGATGAGGGACTGAAATATCTTCTGTTACTTGCTAACAAGATACTCTAAATAATTTTATCAGTTAAGTGAGCTTTGCTATTAACTTACTGAAGTGACAAGTCAGAAACTATTAAACTCCAAGTAATTTACTGTCAAAAAGCTGTTAAGCAGCTATCTTCTAGTCAGTGATGTTTTTCAGTGTATGAGAAACTAAGCCTTTTCTCTCTGGTATTTATATACTGTCTCTTGGTTTGGAGCTCGAGTTCCGAAGTACAAAGTCCTTCAAAGGACCTTCAGTATTTGTAAATCTTACGGATAAAAGGGAAATAAGCAAGCAGTTCTGCAATTTGCCCTGTGTGTCACTTTGCTTTGCATAAAGGAGAGATTTGGTTGTGCAGGAGAGCTATCTCTACTTTTTGCTCTTATGTAATAAACATTCAGACTTCAAAAGGGCTTTTCTTGGCTTAAATCACAGGGTAGCAGGAGCTAAAAATTACCTAGAACTCTAACAGAAATCTTTTCCTGAGAGCCTGAAAGTGCATGTAAATGTGTATACACATGAACAGGTTGTATACATGTGTATATATACACATGCAAGCAAAAGTCCAGCCAGACTGTAGGAAAATGGGCAGTCTGGCTACCCCAAGTCACTGTGTAAAGCTAATGGTGTCTCATATGCAGCAGAAATACAGCTGTCTTCAAGTTTTCACTGAGTAAGGTCTGACCAGCCTGTGTGTTTTTCTTGCCTGTTCCTCTTTGCTGCTCTTTCCACATACTTCATACTTTTGTAACCTTTTCCTAGCAGAGAAAGTTAGATGCTGTTCGGATAGGCTGTTGTGTAGAGGGTATAGGCAAGGGGGGAGACACCAGCTTTATTTTGAGGCATGGAGGTTCCCTGTGAGAAAAATGGTGAAGATGTATTATGCAAATAGATCGTGCCTTCACTGAACCAACAGATGGCTTCTGAGCAAAAGCCAATGTGATACACTTTCTTTCTTTTTTTGGTATTTTTTCAATGTCAAAGTAAAATGGTAAGTAGGCATTCAAGATTCAAGTCAGTTTTGCGTTATTTTGTTTTCTTGGAGAGGAAAATGAATTTTTGGTGAAGTGTTGCTTTGGCCCTGTAATCATGCACAGAACAAACAAACAGTCACTTATGTGACAAGTGTTCTTTGGTAGCCTAATGTGGATCATAGATGGATGGGTGATGGAAGAAATCTTCCCACTGGCATGAATTATGATGTATAACTGATCTCTGAGCAATAGGAAGGCTTCATTTCTTTCTGTCAGGACAGTGGATTTCAGCCTGCAGTCCACCACGTTGCTGGGGGTTTGTGACCAGTTCCTGAGAACTTAACAGAAGGTGAGAAAAGTAAAATCTCTTGCTGGTAGATTTCAATTCCACAGGAGCTTGCACCTTCACTGAAAGTTTTAGGGGGCTACAAGATTGAAAACCACAAATGCCAGTTACCCCTGCCAAACAAATGTTTCTGCAGTTGAAGTAGCTATGGATTGCTGTGATATTTTTTTCACTGTAAGGTGAGTCATTTTTCCCCGTTGCCATCTAACGGGAGTCCTTCCCTCTCTCCCCTTTGATCTTTATCTAATCAGAGTACAAAAGTGCAAGGCTCTGGTAACCTGAACGCAACAGTCTATCTCTTTTTATGTAACTTCAATGCTGAAGGGCTTGCTGAAGTGCTCAATGCAGTGTCACAAACTTAGGCTGACACTTCCCCTCCAAGAATAACCTGACATGAGTTCAACAACAGAACCAGAGTACTTTATATATATATAGTTATGTTCATATTAAAAGAGAAAGTAAGTAGCAGGCAACCTGGGGGGGAGGAGGGATAAGACATGTCTCTAGCAAGTTGGCAGAGTGGTTTAGTAGGGCCTTTTCTATAACTTAAGGAACGAGCATACAGCAGAAGTACGCATTTAAAAATAGCACTCCAGACACTGCACACAAAGATTATGTAACAGGATTTTTCTGTAATAGTTATAGTTGCTTCAAAAGACATAATCTGATGTAATTCACAGCTCTGGAATGAAGAACTGATACTTGAAAGGTAGCAGACAATTGTTCTACAACTAATTATTTCTGTAGTTTTAAAACTAATAACAAATCTAAGGCTTACACAGGTCATGAATTTGTTCAATTTTAGGTAAGTTTCAAATATACAATTATGGATATCTAGAAAGGTACTAATAGAAGCAGGTGTACTCCTGTCTTCATTCCTTTGATCTGAGGTACTGTTTTACAAGGTGTTCACGACTCATGCTGGACACACTTGCAATGAATGAGCATGGTGCCAGTTCATAGAATCTGAAACCCCTTTGGGCAACTGTTGGTAACCTCCACATCTGCTGGTTAGGCCTGCCATGTGTCCAGCTTAAGGTACTAGCCCGCTCACAGCCCTGGGGCAGGAGGCAGCAGAGGGGGTCTCAGAGTGCTCTGCCAGCTGCTTCTACTGGTTGGCCTTCTGAGGGGTAGTGCCTGTCTTGGGCAGTTTGCAATGTTAAGTGCTGCTGCCTGTACCAGGGTGACTGATGGTCAGCACTCGGAAACTAGTGCCAAAAGGCAGGATCCCTGAGATGGAGATGGGGTGGTGAGAGGGTGCACCTCCTGCAGCTGGGAAAGGTAAGGGTCATAGCAGGTTGGACTCATCCCAGACATGGTTTCAGTGCTGAAAAGAAAGGCGTGGAGAGTTCCCAAAAGATAACAGCTGTGGCTATGTTGAATCCCAGCACTATATGCCTAAAAAACAGCATGCATAGCTGTGCTGCACAGGACATCCTGTCTACCATAGTCCAGATCACTGTCTTATAGCTGTGTCTTGATGGAGCTGTTCCCCAAAACATGGATGGCAGCCAAGTGGCAGATGTACCTGTAAGCTCTCTTGCTGGTGCTCTGCAAGCACAAACTTTTGGAAAGGCCATGATGTGGGAAAATGGCTGTTGCATCAGTGCTGTCTACACTTAAGGCACATTGTTGTAGGTATGCAGCTGCTGTGGTGCAGATAGGCTTTAGACTTTCATCCTTTGTCCTGTTAGTTTGCCTCTATGTTACTGAGCGTAGTGGAAGTTAATTCCTCCCTGGTTCTACCTCTCTACTTGGTGTGCATGTGTATAGCAGCAGTAGCTATAGGGTTGCAAAGAGTGCTATGTCCTAGTAACCAGCTAGGAGACGAATATTTCTGTACTTTTCCATTTCAGACCCTAAACTTTTCCAAATACACTTTTGAGCTGAAATAGTCTGTTCCTCATCTCCATTCACAAATTACCCTTTAAAAAAAGTGAGCAAAGCAAAAACCAGCCTTTGAGCTATTAAAACAGGTTTTACCCTCTGTGGTCTAATTAAATGATCCCTTTGCTCAACATAAACATCTTCGACAAGGAGTGTGAACCTGAGCTGGGGCCCCTGCTTGCTATATCTGCTCAGAAAGGAGAAAAACCCATTAATCTGAAAATTAAGGTTAGAAAAAGTTGTGAATGTGCTTGTGGTAGGCTAACCAACTAACGGGTCTGAGCACGGAGCCCAAGATCACCGGTCTTCCTCCCTACAAGAACCTCTGTACATGCTCAAAGAGGAGGGGATGGATGTCTGAAGGTGCCCTCACAGCCCTCTTAGATGGCACCCTGCTGCCTGGGGGTGTACTTCCATAGGGAGAAGGCAAAAGGGGCTCTGATGCTGCTGCGCCTCCCTGCTGAGGGGCAGTTGGAGGCCTCAGGGTGGTTCCCCTGGTGTGGTTCTAGGTTCCATACCCTCACAAAGCAGGGCGTGGGGCAGTGCTGGGCACCAGCCATGGGGGTACTGCTGAGGCTGCTGGTGCTGCTGGGCCTGGTGGGGTGCCCTCGTGCCCCGGGTGACTTGTCGGGGGGGCTGCGTGTCACCTCCATGTGGGTGACGGTGCCACGGCAGTTGAGTGCCCGGGCTGACACCGACCCCCTGGCTGTCTCTTACTGGCTGGAGGTGGCTGGGCGGCCGTGGGTGCTGCGCCTGCGCCCCAGGCGAGGGCTGGTCTCCCACCCCTTCACGCTGGTCACCTATGGCAAGGATGGGACCCGCTGGGAGGAGCACCCCTTTGTTCATGACAACTGCTTCTACCAGGGAGAGGTGCAGGGGAGCCCTGGCTCCGTGGTGGCCCTCAGCAACTGTGGCAGGGGCCTCCATGGCATGCTTTGGGTAGAGGATGACACCTACGAGATTGAGCCCATCCCCGATGACCCGGCCTTCCGGCACATCCTCTACCGCATGGAGGAGGCCAGCAACCCCGTGGGTCCCACCTGTGGGTTGACCCCGCAGGAGCTGCAGCACCAAGAGGCTTTGTTGCCCTGGTTCAAGGAGCCCCAGGCAGTGCAGGAGGAGGAAGAGGTGTTGAAGGGCTGGTGGACGCATGTCAGATATGTGAAGATAGTAGTGGTCGTGGACAACACACGGTTTGTGAAGTCGGGCAGGAATGAATCTGAAGTCTTGAGGCAGGTCCTAGAAGTCATCAACATTGGGGACTCTCTGTACGAACAGCTTTCTATTCGTCTGTTTCTTGTGGGATTAGAGATCTGGACCAAAAGCAACCTTATAAACATTACTAATTCTATCAGCAACGTACTCGATGCCTTTAACAAATGGCGAAGGTCAGACCTGTTTCCAAGGATGTACCATGATGTCTCTCACTTATTTGTATTTCAGGGCTTTGGAAAGAGCCTGGGATTGGCATACCTAGGGTCCATATGTAATAACCACTGGTCAGCAGCAGTTGATTCCTTCACTAATAGGAAGTTGTCCTCATTTGTTATCACATTTGTCCATGAGCTGGGCCATAATCTTGGGATGCGCCATGATAAACCGGGCTGTAAGTGCAGACGAAAGAGATGTATTATGTATGAAACTGATGTTGACACGGATGCATTCAGTGACTGCAGTTACAAAGACTTCTTTGACAACGTTGTGCATGGTTCCAGGTGCATTTATCGACCACCAGCACCCGGCACTTTCTACACCACGAAGCGTGAATACTGTGGGAATAAGGTAGTAGAAAGCAGAGAGCAATGTGACTGTGGCTCAGCATCAAACTGCAGAAAGGATCCTTGTTGTCACCCGAATTGTACGTTTACTGCAAACTCAGTCTGTGCTTCTGGAAAATGCTGCAAGAGATGTCATTTCCTTCCAGCAGGAAAGGTCTGCAGAGCAAGTACTGGTGTCTGTGACCTGCCAGAGTATTGCAATGGGACTTCCCCTCAGTGTCCACAAGATTCGTACATACAAGATGGAGCCCCTTGCAAAGACGGGGCTTATTGCTATCGAGGAAAATGTTCTACCCACCATAAACAGTGCCAGCAACTCTTTGGCAAAAAGGCCAGAGCCGCTTCTTTAGATTGCTTCAAAGCAGTGAATACTCAAGGTGACCGTTTTGGGAACTGTGGTATTCGTAACAGTGTCCATTTTACAAAATGCAGTATTGAGAATATCTTATGTGGTAGGATCCAGTGTGAAAACATAGACAAATTGCCTTTCTTGCAGGACCATGTAACGCTAGTCCAAACCCCTATTGGACATAAAAAGTGTTGGGGTCTTGACTACCATGTAGGGATACCAGCAGATGATGTGGGAGCTGTGGAAGATGGCACGTCATGTGGTCATGATATGCTTTGTATCAACAGGACATGTACCAGTGTATCACTGCTGAACTACAACTGTAACGTGACAAGGTGCCATGGCAGAGGAGTGTGTAACAATCATAAGAACTGTCACTGCAGGTATGGCTGGGCTCCTCCGTATTGCAAATTGAAAGGATATGGAGGTAGTGTTGACAGTGGACCTCCTCCAGCCAGGGGGATTTTTCAAAGAGCAAGAATAGGAGTAACACTATTTAGTACTCTTTTTCTCCTTATCATTGGAATAACACTTACCGTAATTTATCAACAGCAAATAGTGGCATGGCTTAGGAGGAAAATCGCCCAATTCCACAGAAGAACATAGCAGTTGTTTCAAATACAGTTGTTCCCAAACAACTGAACACCTCCTGGGGAGTCAAAATCCACCAGAAAGCACTTGCTGAAGACCACTGAGCAGTAGCTTTGGATGTTCCTGGGGAAATCTCCCTTGAGCAGAGCCAGCTGGTAATTCAACAAAATAATTCAACACATTCCGAATAGTTCTAATCTCATGTGTGATATCATTAAATGCAGACTAAATGTTATCTTTGTTTATTTTAAGTTAATAAATGCAAGCAGTAAGGCATGCTGTTCTTTGCACCTTGAGCTCTTAAACTGGAGTAGTTAGGAAAACTGTAGGTATAGCTTTTATGCTTCCTATCAACAGTTTACAAATGTAAGCTTCTTAAAAACTGGTGTAAATAATTTATTTGCTCTAATTTACTCCTTCATCTAATATTTTCTCCAAAGCAGGGGGAGAGATGTTTGTGAACATCTTGCTTCTGCCATTCATTAATAACCAAAGAGAACAGAAGCAACAAGAAACAGGTATTGCAGTGAGATGCAGGTGTCTGTGATATAAACCCTTCCAGCTGTGACATAAGCTTTTCCAGCTGTTTCCAGGCCCTTCAGGAGAGAGGCAGATCATAGGCAACAGGGCCTTCATTGGGGGAGACAGTACAGAAGTGTTGTTCAGATCACGCCAGAAAGCATTACGTTTCTGAACCATCAGCTATATGTCAAGAGTGTAGTGACACCAAACCTTGTAGTTCACAAGAATAAATTGTCTTTTTCTTCCTGGAAATTTTCCAGTGCCCTGGCTGCTGGTTTCTGAGAAGTGCTATGTATTTTATTGTCACAAAGAGGGACTGTCTGTGAGGTTGCAGAAGTTAACTGGATTTCTACAATATTTGAAACTATTCTGCAAGTCGCCCCCACCCAGAATTCCTGCAGTATTTGACAGACGTTCTATTCAAGTGTCTCAGGGGATTTCTCTTGGTTTACTATATGATAGCTGCTAAAAACTTTACTGAATGTGTCCTTGCGGCTCTACAGAGCACCACACAGAAGCATTGTATTTTCCATTTTTTAACATGAGATAAAATGTGTCTAACTTATGAGAAAATACGAGGGATGTGGAAATACCATTCAATGGGTTTACTTTTTATTACTCGTAATAAATACACTGCATGTATTACAGCAGTGACTAGATCTTTCAACCAGACCAGCATAAAGAGGAGTCTGTAGTCTAGATTTACAGTGAAAACTTATTTTAAAGGATTGGTATTTCTGGATTAAGGGCTAAAATGCACTTGTCTGCTACCAAAAGAATTACTTGTATTTGGAAAGCAAAGACCACATTTTTAGCAAGCATTCTATAGAGGCAGAATAAAGTACCCCAACACTTGCAACGTTTGGGAAGAAAGATGTTAGTGACTCTACGAATGATGATGGTAAACTCTTATTGCCTCCCAAGTTTGACATTTATGTTTTTAGAATTCACATTTTCCTTTATGGGGTTTTTTTTGTTTGTTTTTTTTTTGGTTTTTTTTTTTAATGATTCTGTTCTGCATCCAGAAAGGGCTAGTTACATTATGATTGGATGCAAAATACAAAGGATGTGATTTACAGTTCTTCATGGCTTTCTGTCTAAAGCAAATGGATCTTTAAATTGTTATCTATATTTGTCTGGGGAAATGAGGTAACACATTGTTTGTTCATTTTTTACACTTATTGTCCTGAAACAATGTGGATTAGATGAGGAAAATTTAATCCTGTGTTTATTCAGAAGACAGGATAACTGTCCCTTGACTAACACCCCAAATGTATTCCTTATAACCAGAGACATTTTGGGGTTTTTGGGTGGGGTGGGGGTTGTTCCTCCAAAAACTAACAGTGTTGGAAGCAAGGGGTATGTGACGAACAAGGAGGATGTGGATTAGGTGAAAGATGGAGAGAGTAAAAAGCAGTGCAGGCACTACAGCCAGGACCTTCCAACTGCAGCTATGCACAACTGGTAAGTACTGGTAAACTTTTTTTGTTTTGTTTTTAAATACATAAACATCAGTGGTAGAAGTCTTACGCTGCCACCTTGGTGGCCTGCTCTTGCTCGTTGATAGTATACCATAAATTGCTGAGTATAGATCTATGCTGAGACCAGAGAAACACTTAAGAGGGAGTTCTTATTTACAGACCTGCACACTGAAGAGACAGAGGTGTAAATAAAAGCACAGTTTAGCTTATAAAAGCTTACTTGCAAATGCAGTTTTGGAAGAGACAAAGCAATAAAATGCTGTAGTTTCCATTTTTCTCTGCGCTTAATGATTGATCTAAAAAACCATGACTTAACTGGGAGGAGGCTTCCAGCAAGCTCTGGACAGGAGTATTTCTGTGCGTTTTCTTTCTTTTCCTGTTTAGGCCATGTGAGCAAGATGAACATGTCCCCCAACAAACCCAGCCTGTGTTGTATAAAATGTGTGACTTCCCTCCCTATGATTTTCTTGTTGAAAATTTTGTTGTTCCTGATTTCACCATAGCACCCAGGCTGTCTGTCCCTGTTAAATTCAGGAATCCAGGAGTGCAGATAATCTTGGAATGAATGCAGTCAAAAATATTTGTTTATCTGCACTACAATATGGAACAAACAAACTGCTAGTGTTACACTGAAGATCAGAGCACCTGATCCTCCTTTTCATCAGAAAAGTTCCTGTGTAGATGTGGCTGTCCTAAGAGCACCAAGCAGTTAGGTGGTTAAATTGCACTAGGCCCTCTTCATTGTTGCCTGTAGTCATTGTATTGCTTCACCTGTAGCCTGTGCTGAAATAGAGGAGGATAAAGTTTAATAAGGAAATAAACAGGATAAGTTTTGCCTTGCTATCTTTTCACTAAGAATTCCCTGAGGTACAGGAGTTCCAGGTTAAGGAGTCCCAGGTTAAAGTGGTTACTCTGTTAGATGTAAAGTTGAATTTGCATTTTTTAAGTAGGTAACTATCTGTTCTGTAGAGTTTTGAGGAAGTTTCCCAAATCCCCAGATTGAGCACCTTCTACAGCACATAGTTAAGTATTTATTGATCCCAGCGTTGGTGGTCAGTACAGCGGTTCTGAATATAGGGCTACCACTGCATTGCACTGCGGGATAACTAAGAGTTTGCATAGATGCTGTCCATGCTATCTGTCTGCATTGGGATTTTGCTTCTGCCTGTAACTGTCTGATCTGATGTGGTGGAATCACCACTCATGGAAGTGTTCAAGAAACATGTAGATGAAGCCCTCAGTGGCATGGTTTAGTGGTGCACTTGGCAGCGCTGGGGTAAAGCTTGGACATGATGATCTTAAAGGTCTTTCCAACCTAGCTGATTCTATGATTCTCTGTTTGCTGTGTGGCCACTTAAAAGGTCTGGGAGCAGGTCACACACCTCTCCTGCTCCTTAACCTGCGCAAGCAGCCCACCCTCGTCTGGGGAGCAAAGCGGGGCCGACAAAGGTGCTGAATGGGGCAGGAAGACGCTGTGCCGTGCTCCCCGGCAGCGGGGAGGGCTCCCCAGGGCACGGCCC
>NW_009944501.1:0-6958 GCF_000696875.1 Nestor notabilis | reverse complement strand
TACGTACCTATAGAAGCCTTTCCTGTTATCTCTTACATCCCTTGCCACATTTAATTCTAACTGAGCCTTAGCTTTCCTAACCTTGTCCCTGGCTTCCCAGACAACATTCCTGTAATCTTCCCAGGCTGCCTGTCCTCGCTTCCACCATCTGTAAGCTTCTTTTTTCCCCCTCTAAGTTTCCTCAGAAGTTCCTTATCCATCCATGCAGGTGGTGGTAGTAATAGAAACAGAAGGTGGCTTAAACCAGGCTGAACACACCATGTGAATGCCCATAGTGCCATAATTAAAAGGACTGGGGATACCTCCACCACATACATACATTTGTTCCTCCAGCCTCTTGCTTTCTTTTCATCTTCAGCCAGATGCAGTTCACTATCTATTGGAAAGCCAAGCAGCCTCTTCATCTGTGTGCAAGAATAAAAGGAAAAAGAGCCAAGAGTCATTTTCACAATGAAGACATTGTGTCACAGACTTCCTTATTATTCGTGCTGCTAGTGAGGGAGCTGGGGGTGGGGAGGACATCAAAACCTTTGGTATGATGGGAAGCATTTGAGTTGACATTCAAGTACAAACAGCTTTGCTCTATTAGACTTTATGCCACCAGAAGTGATTACATCAGTCAGAATTTGAATACACTCTGACCTGGATTTCAGGAGCCCATAGAGAAGATGGTTGTCTCAATCCAGCTTCACAGATGTACTGATTCACTTAGGATTTGCTGTTCTTGTTTGTTGAAAAATAAAATAAATCAACGTATACAGGCAGTGGATTGATAGTTGGATTTTGTGTAAGGACACAAATGATTGGATCAGGGAGTGGGAGCAGTAGAATTTTTCCCCCAGAAAAATCTGGGAATTTCTAACTTGTATCACTGTTGGGGTGTCATCAGGAATGTTGTAAGTAGGTTGACCTGAGAAAATCAGTTAATTTCCTGGTCCTGCTGCTATGTTTGTTATTAGTCAGTCAATGATATTTGGACAATGTGTCATCTCATACTTATTTTCAGCAATATGTCATTTTTCCTTGTCATATTTCTAAGCTAGCCTGGAAAGCAGAGTATACTGGGAGCTTTACAGGAATCTTCTGTTGCTTCTTTTAGGAAGTTACCTCGTAGACCTGGGCCTTGTGCTAATTACCATCAAAGATCTGCTGTTGTCTTACAGCAATTTATGTAATCATATATTAGTAAGGAGCCATAAAAAGCCATATTTTTCTTATAACATGAAGACTGAAAAATATCAAAAGTTTCCTCCAAGAAGTATTAAGTCAGTATTATGGTGGCAAGGAACTCTGACAATTTTAGCAGGGTGCACAAGTGAGATGCACAAGAGGTTGCTGATCTACTTTCTTCAATAATTGTTAGTATTGTCTTTCAAGTTTTTAGTATGTAAGAGGAATATTTCTAATTAAACTAAGTAGACAGGGAACACATCTCTAATGTCCAAGTGAAAAAATGCTTCTAGGATCACTCGAAAGTTAGTCACTGTTGCAGTCTACTTTCATTTTCCTTCTTGTAAGTGTCCATGTCGTAACAAGAAGTTACTTCAGGCAATTTAGCAGTGATTGTAACCAACCATTACAAGCCTCCTTCCCAGCCTCACTGGTGATTCAGCAGTTCACCTTAAACTATCTTCCTCCTCCATAACTCACCTCCTACAGACCTGTTATTCCAACCTTCTTTCCTTTTGCACCGTGCTTAGTTCCACTCCCTGCTCATGATTTCCTTTGGCTCCACAACCCCCTTGGCACAGCTGGTTTCTCGATCAAAATAATCCATCAGGATTTTGTCTCCCTCCTCTCTAAGGAAAACGATAGCATCTAAGGCTACTAAATCTTCCTCCACAGAACCTTGCTTTTTAAAAAAATATTTTTATTTTGTGAGGTTTTTGTTTGTGAAGAAAATAGAATCATAGAATGGTTTGGGTTGGAAAGGACCTTAAGATCATCTAGTTCCAACCCCCCTGCCATGAGCAGGGACACTACACACTAAACTATGTCGCCCAAGGCTCTGTCCAATCTGGCCTTGAACGCCTCCAGGGTTGGAGCATTCACAACTTCCTTGGGCAACCTATTCCAGTGCCTCACCACCCTCACTGTGAAGAACTTCTTCCTTACATCTAACCTAAAGTTCCCCTGTTTAAGTCTGAAGCCATTACCCCTTGTCCTACCACTACAGTCCCTAACAAAGAGTCCCTCCCCAGCATCCTTGTAGGCTGCCTTCAGATACTGGAAGGCTGCTCTGAGGTCTCCACGCAGCCTTCTCTTCTCCAGGCTGAAGAGCCCCAGACAAAATAGAAGACAATGATACCAGGACACACTGTCTTCCTCCAGTCTCACTTTCAAAATGTCTTTAGAAGTTGAAAAGCATCGTTAGGAATCTCAGCTGTGATTCTGACCACACTTGTTTTGCAGAAAGCAGTGTCCCAGGCTGCTGAACTCTATGTGACTTCTAAGCTGTTCGAAACACAGGCCACCCTCCCCTTCAGCCCATTTCATCAGGCTGAGGCTCTGAGAGTTTCTTTGCTCAGTCTCACCCTCATTCGTGCAATACACAGTTAGAGATTACACTGGCATTCGGAAAAGAACAGAGTTCAACAAAAGAGCTTTGTAGACCAAACTCACGCAAGCTTTAGTGATCTCTTCAGTAAAGAACTAATGATTAGTTTCAAGTCTGAATTATATGTGATATTTTCTATGGGACCTAGCACCCATGGTTATGACTCCTGTCAAGTTAGAAGACATGTAATCAGAACAGATTAAGCAAGCAGGAATGAAATTGCTTTTTATGTGGCAAAATAATTCTTGGTTATAAGAAAACCACAGCAATTAGGGTAAAAAAACCCCAAACCAAACTCTCAGAGTGTATGTATAAACACACAGGGATGATTCAGCTGCAAAATGCAGAATGATCAACTGCCTTTAGGAGTGGTGGGATGCAAGCTTTTGCTGTCACCGTTAGAGAATAGAAGCAGCATTTACAGGCTTTGCTTCTAGATAACCCCCAAATCCAAAAAAAAGCCTCCAGTAAAATGAGAGTCCAGTGGTAGGAATATCATTATTTTTAGCACCTGTGTACATTTAATGTACAAACTGTGCACAGCACCTTCAAAATTGACCACATTTTTTCATTCCCTTCTGACTTCAAATCACCCATCCAAATAAAATAAAAGATTAAAATATTTAATACACCATAATACACATGGTCAGTATTCAACAAGGAAGAGCTTTTCATTAATGAAGTTATTAGATTAAATATACATAATAACATGCAGGAAAAGGATGCCTTGTGTGCATTCCTGATTGTTATACAATTCCAAAAAGATAAGCCCAAGTAAAGCAATGCAAAGAAAGAAAGGAAAATGCACTGGCTTTTGAAGTCAGTGTTGAAACATGAGACCATATACTCCAGAGAGGATATCCTAGGTCAAATTTGCACATAGCAGCCAAGAGAATTTTTTTCATAATAAAACTAAACTTTATTTGTAGAAAAGATGTATATTTGGATTATTAAAATCAACTAGGAAATTGATTATTTTTGCTGGAGCTAAAAAACGGTCTTTTAAAGTAACACATGATTATGATTCATTTCCATACCTCAAAATTAAATGCTTTTAGTTTTGTTTCCAAATCAAGTTAATACTTTTGGATTAATATAAAACTTTAAAATATCAAGAAATAGATAATGCAACTTTCCTTCTAAAATGGAAAGAAAAACATTCCATTTGGTTTGATTCCAAATGAGTGCTTTTCCAAGAGAAGCAATTGAAGTCACAGAAAGCTCCAGTTTTTCTCTGATGCGTGCAGCTGTTTCTAGACAGCTCCACACATCTGTGTACCCCTTCCCATGTGGCCCTGGAGGAGGGAGACCAAGGCTCTGCCCCTGCAGGGGCAGGTGGGGACCACCAGAGCACGGCACCCTGTCCCAGCCTTGAACCTGTCCCACTTACAAGCTTCTCTTATGCTACCAAGCCATCTCCTGCAGAGCCATCATGAGTTACAGCTACATTATGCTGTGAGTTCTGGGAGGGCTTGGGAGCTTTTGGTTAGAAACAGCAGATTCTAAGAAAAGAACAAGAGTTTGAGGGCAGAGGAGTAAGACTCTGTGGAACTGGTCATGAGGAGCAATGCGGAGATGGTGCAGAAAAACTGTACAACATAGAATAAGGTGAAATGAAGAGAGGAAGGAAAAAACAAACAAACCTTTTTAACAAGTACTTTTTAAATGAAGTGCCAGAGCACTTCTGACTGTTCATCTCTCAATTTTCATTCCCCTAAAAGGATGTTCAGTAGTAAAGTTGACCAAGATCCAGAAAGCTTTTGGAGGCAAAACTAGCACTGGAGAGTAACATGACATCATGAAAAAGAAGGTGGGGGTGGAGAGGAAGAAAACACCCAGAGAAAGAGGGGATGAATGACAACTGTAAGTACAAAAATATCAGTATTCTACACACAGCAATTCTCCTTGTTTAGACCAATTTCCACATATTTTGTTCTAGTACCTGCACAATGCTGCTTGAGGTCTAAACCAGGATTTCAAGTGGACAGGAAACTCCCCCGTACCACAAGAAAAATTCCTCTCACTCTGTCCTTAAGAAGTGTTATTCCCCTTTTGTACTACAAAGTTGAGAAAACCCCAGAAAACATTTCAGATCCTTCTACTTTTGAGTAAGCTTTTTTCCAGATTCAGATACTAGTTTTGGCTCAAAGGAAGCATTGCTGAAGTCTGCATCAGCACTTCCTTTTTATTTTTTTGGAGGGGAGGTTTAATTCTCATCTTGATATGCTGCAAGCCAAAATCAAGCTTCTACCTGGGTGAAAGGATTAAGGCCCAGTCAGGGTTTGGGAGGTTTTTTTCATTCTTTCTATTCTAGATGCAAAACAACTTGTATCAGCCAGGATGACACAACTCAGACCAATGTAGTACCTGCAGGTGAGGGGGAATGCGTTCAGAGTTTTGCTCAAGCAAAGTCAGCACAGCCTGTTTCAACCAATCTCCTAAAAAGGAAGCATTTCTGGAACTGGAAACGTGATGTTTTAGCCAGCTGTCACTTGCTCAAGCTGACAGCAAAAAGCTAAAAAGAAACTAAATTAAGAAAAAAAAAGGGGGGGAAAGAAAAACCAAAAGCTGGAGTGTTTTCATTTACTAAAGGTTGAAGCTACCTTTTCTCAGGGAATGCCAAGTAAACTGAAACTGTCCTAGTGTTTTTAGCTGCTGAAACTACCACTGACCTCTATGACCATCATTCTGTCTTGTTCCACAGGTGGTGTGGTTTCAGAAGTTGAGCATCTCTAGACATGCTGTTTCTCCTCTTTATTTTTTATTTCCTATTCTTTTTCTTTTTTCCTTTTATTCTATTTTTTTTCCTCTCTACTTTTCTTTTATCAACCCTATATTTGTTATTAATCCTCCAAGGTTCAATTTCTTTTTAGGCAGGACAACAGACTTTCTGAAGACCAACAGAAAATACATGAAATAATTCAAGGGTACTGCACCTATAATGCATTACACTATTTAAGTTAGCTAATTCAAATAGCTTACATGCACTAAGAGGCAAAACAAGAAACACAGCAGTACAGTTTTATCAACTGCCAGTCCTCTTGTTGCAATAAAAGCTAAATAGAAGATTCCTGTCATAAAAGACTCCTGGTACTGTAACACAGACTTCCAGAAATAAGTACAAATAGGTGTTTAGTATGCACAGAATGTCATATGAATATCTCCTAGGAGTTACTCTGTGCTTCCCACCATGCTTTTCCACATTGTCAGTCTGCCACCGTTCCCTCTCCTACAGCACCTCTTGCAAAGGCTGTTGGCAAGTAGGGGTCACAGCTCTGGAGTCCACATTCTTGTGAAGAACTGTGACACTGCTCAGCTCTATTCTACAGACCTGACAAAGTGATCACGAATAGATCTGATCCAAACAGAACTGTTTGGGTCCCCCATTTTGTCACATTCATATTCACCCTTTTTTCCATGGAAAAAAAACCAGATGGTCATAGTTCAAATCAGAGAAACAGCTTGCGAGTTGTAAATCCTTGTTTCCTGTGAATTATTGTCTTTATGAGTTACACACTGACCACAGAAACTACAGAACCTCTGCCAGGTCCTCCCTGATGCAGCAGTATCTCCAGCTACCTCCAGGTTTTCTGTACTGTCCCACAAAATCCTCAGTCCTCTCCCATGTCACCAAAGGCAACCTCCCCTCACACACACTGCAACATCACACTTGAGTCTCATTTGGCTTTTAGCTAAAGAACAGACAGTGCAGGCTTCAATTAATACAGAGCTACACATTTGTGCAAGGGCCAGCAGACGGCTTTCACACACTGTGAACCAGGGTTGGTCCCTCCCTGCCTCTTTGTAAACGCGTAAATAAAATGGTGTAAATATCTTTTACCTCTGCCCAGACAGTGACTGATTTTTATAAAATGTGAGAGAATATAATGTCTTGGGACCTCTCCTCCTCTGTCTGATTCTGCTGAGTTGTGTAACAACTCCACAGATTACTGGAAAAGCCTGATGGGTGCTGCAGTTGCGTAACTGTCATTTCTGCCTGAAACAGAGCAAAAAATGACACTGTCGCCACCACACAAGTTTCAGCTATCTTAGAATCATAAACTCATAGAATGGTTTGGGTTGGAAAGGACTTTAATATCATCTAGTTCCAACCCCCTTACCATGTACAGGGACCCCTTCCACTAGACCAGGTTGCTCAAAGCCCCATCCAACCTGGCCTTGAACACTTCCATGAATAGGGCACCCAGAACTTCTCCGGGCAATCTGTGCCAGTGCCTCACCACCCTCACAGTAATTTCTTCCTAATGTCAACCATAAATCTAGCCTCTGTTGTTTTAAAGCCGTTCCTGGTTGTCCTGTCACTAAAAGGCCTTGTAAAAAGTCTCTATATAGCTTTCTTGTAGGCTCCTTTCAGGTACTGTAAGACTTTTATATTTTTAT
>NW_009944500.1:893-1269 GCF_000696875.1 Nestor notabilis | reverse complement strand
AACAGCAGTAAAAGCCAGTGCGGTGGGGGAAGGGACAAGGAGTTGGGTCAATGGCCTTTCCAAACCATAGCAACACAGGGCATGGTGCCAGAGTTGGAGGTTCCATGTCTGGGAGCATCTCCCACAGCCAGGGGCCACAGACAAGCTCAGACAGCTATGGGATGGCACCAAGCTAGCAGAAGGCATGCAACCTAAACAGCAATGGGGACAATCCCCTGCAGAACTGCCCAAAGCACCGTGGTACCCATCACTGCATGGATGTGTGATGGTCAGTGACCCTGTTGGGGTAAGAGCCCTCTCTGGGGCAACCCAAGAACACCATGGAGCTTCTAGGTATCCTGCCAACAAGGCAGTGGGACAGCGGGCAGTATGGGGC
>NW_009944500.1:479-803 GCF_000696875.1 Nestor notabilis | reverse complement strand
CGGGAGCGCTCAAGAGCAAACTCAGCCTGAAGCACTCTCCTGCCTCCAGCTCAAGCAATGGTATGTCACGCACTTCCCCGATGCATGGAGCAGCGGAGCTCACTGCTTCCCCAAGTATCCCTGAATCTGTTCCCCAGGGGATGCAGGCTGAAGCCCAACCCCAGGGCTCCAGTCACCAGCAACCTCAACTTGTACAACTCCCCAAGCTTGGTGCAGTCCCCAGTGGTTCTTAAACCACTCCGGAGTGTGGTTCCTGCAACAGGGACCTGCCCGCGGGGCACGCAGGGTTGCAGAGCTTCTCCTCCCACTGTTACGAACACCTCG
>NW_009944500.1:0-429 GCF_000696875.1 Nestor notabilis | reverse complement strand
CCCCCCGCCGGGGGGAGCCGGCCGGTCCCTGGCTCCCACCTGCCTCCCCCGGGAGTTCACTCGGGCTGTAACCCAGTGCTGAGGCTGGTGGCCAGGTTTCTTAGCAAGGCCGTGCGGCTCCTTATCTGCATTCCTGAAACCCTCAGGCATTCTCCTGGCAATATTAAAACACAGAGTAACCTTCGTCCAGCATCATCCCCCCTTCCACTGTTGCCCTCTGTTCCCCCGACCCCTCCTTCCAACTGGCCCAGAACACATGTAAGCTGACTACAACAGAGCATTTGCTGTAACAGGTTGTCCCCGAGCGCAGCAAGCAGCCCACATCGGGCACCTCTCACCATCCCACCCAAGACACACGGGCGGAGGGGGCACTGAGACGTGGCACAGGGTTTCGGCGACGGAGTGGGGCCAAGGTCGGCAAAGGCGCTC
>NW_009944499.1:0-2673 GCF_000696875.1 Nestor notabilis | reverse complement strand
CCGACAGACCCGGGGAAATTTGTCAACAATTCTCAAACACGCTGGTAATTACATTCCTGGAATCCGCAGCGATAGATGTAAAGATAGGGAGCTGCCTCAACTTTCCCTTGGAATAATCGTTCCTGTTCACAGCCATCCATCCCTCTCTCCAGCCTTTCCCAACCACATTCCCCGTTCCGCCTCCCACACTGGGCTCTCCAGAAACACACGGGACTAGCTGCTGTGCCTTACTCCTCTCCGAAGGGGCAACAGCTCCCTCCTCGCCTTTGTGTGCCCATCCATCCAACCCAACTTTCCCGGCAAAAGACCCGAAAAATATGCAAGGCTCGCACTGCCGCTGAGAAGCAGGACAAAGTTTAACTTCTCTTTTGGCAGCTGGAGAATAACTCCCAGGCAGGATTCGAGCAAAAGATCTGATTTGCTGAATTCTGCTCTTTGCTTTGTATTTGTATGTTATTGCTACTGCTAAGGTTGTTGCCAACCTCAATTAGATCACAAATGAGATCAGTTGAATTCAACTCCCAAACTGTGACCTGACCATGGTCTGAAAGTATTCAAAAACGCATTTTAAGCCTTCCTTTGATTTCAAAAGGAATACTGCATGCTTGGTCATTCATACAAATAACATAAAACGTAATTATGGGATGATTTGGCAGATGACACTCCTGCCAAACGACGCTACATGCCAGACACTGTAATGCTATGGCTGCTGTCCTGGTGCTCCAGCGCACAGCACCCTGGTGTAAGGGGGGACTAAAGGGCTGTGCACAAAGTTGAGGTGTTTAAATGTATCTGGGGAGGCCAATGCAACAGCAACAATTGCACCGCATTAAAACCCTCAGTCAGAAACTGCTGTATCACATGGAGGGGAAGTGGATCCGCACTATCAAATCTCCAGGAGGCAGGAGGCTGTGACAAAGGGAGCTTGCAGCTTGACATACGGGTAACAACATAGCAAACACCTTTAATTCTGTCATGTCTCATACCCTTTGCTTTCTCACACATTTGTGGCAAACACCCGAACTCGGGGTCTGGTCTTGTGTGGTAGGTGCAAAAAAAAAAAAAAAAAAAAAAGAACACCACAAAAAAACCAAACACCTCAACAACAAAAATCTCCAAATGAAGCAATCTTATTCAAGCTCAAAAAAGAAACACCTGTAAAGTTATTCTTATGCCCAGCAAAAATAACTAACTCATAAGCTCCTTCTAACGGCTCAGAAAAGAGAAGGAAACAGCTTTCTGGCAAAAAAAAAGAAAAAAAAAACCCCAACCAACCAAAAACAACCAAACCCAAACCAAACAAACAAACAAAAAAGAAGTTCACTTTTGGGAATGCGAAGACCCCAGAAAGCTGATGGCTTTCCTTCAAACCTCGGGAGCTAACGGGAAGTGACTCATACAGGTTTGCCGGTGTAACTTCCCAGATATTCTGCTGCTTCAGTGAAAATCCTAAACTGACCTTTCTCTCTTAGCAATGCATACAAGTTTTCCTGGAGGTATGTATGTGGGGGGTAGATACAGAGTGTGAATGTGCATACATTCACACGTAGATGACCCCAAACTGACGGAGAAGGCTATTGTGGCGATGCCTCATGGCTCTCCCCAGCCCTGTATCTGATGGATTGACCCCAAAAGTTTCAGCTGACACCAGGTAGATGTGTCAGGCTGGACTCGTGGTGTGGCTTCAGCAGTGGCACCTGCTGGACTGACCCCCAGTAAACCTCCCTTTAGGCCCAGTACCTGCTAGGCCGGGCAGGGCCCCAGAGAGCACAAGGAGTTAATGCTCCTTCCAGCATTACTGGGTAGGTTAATATCACAGCTGCTTGGTAAAGCATTATCCAGCACCTCACTTAACAAAAGCCTGCTTTTGCAAACAGCCTCCTACTTTTCCCCAAGTGTCCAAAGGTGTTTACTGAAGTAAATCTGCCTAAATCCTCCGTGGCTTGGGTCATGGGGGTGGTGAGGAGGGTGGAAGGTGTAAAGATAATCTCTTTTTGTAAATTCTGCAAATCTTCTGGGAAAAAAATCGGGAATCTGTGTCACATGCTTCTGTTCAACTGGTAACATCTCGGTTAGTGTGGTCCTTATGAGTGAAATCTGCCATACCAGCTACAGGGAAATAAGACATCCCTCCCGCTCCTCATTGTTCAAACTGTTCTTCTCTCTCGAAGTTGCCTTAGCACGCTTAATCTATTTGCTGATGGGAAGAAGAAAAAAACAAAAACAAAACCAAAACAAAACAAAAAAAAACCGACAAAAAACAAACCAACCAAAAAAAAAAAAAAACAACAAACCAACCCAAACCAAAACCTGTTAGGAGCTTAAAAGTGGTTTCTGGGGGGGAAAAAAGTGACAGTTTGGTCGGCAGGAGATAGTGTAGTTGAAAACTTGTCACTTGAGATTTCTGCACTACCCCGGTTATTCCAACACCAGCAACTGCATATTACTTTTTACATGTTGCAAATAGAGGCAAACAACACGGGAAATTTTGACAGCTCTGCCTGAAAGGGCTTAAATACTTCTCAGTAAGCAGGATCCAGTTATAAATAAACCTTGTCTTGGTGAGAAAAAAGTGGCTGCGACCAAAGACCTCACCATTTTTAAAAAAGAAAACCTGATTAAAAGCACAGAAGGGCTTCTGAAGAATAAACGAACAGGCAAATCTGGCGGGGG
>NW_009944498.1:23451-70526 GCF_000696875.1 Nestor notabilis | reverse complement strand
TATTTTTATTATTTTATTATATTTTAAAGATTTGAGATAGAATCTAAAAAAAAATATTTTCCAATTCTGATTCATATGCCTCTTCATTTACCTAAGTTTATCTTCCCAGTGATTTTAGTGAGGAAGGTACATTTTCATTTCAGAAGCATTTCAGTCTCTCTATTCCAGTTTTACTATAAAGGAAGAACATCTTGGTTTTGCCAGCTTCCTTTCCACACAGACTACAGGGTGCCTCTGATTGTGCTAAACATTTTTGCTAGCTAAAGCCAGTTTGCCTTTATTTTATGAAAATGTTTACAGTTGCTTTTTAGAATGTCAGGAATTTTTCCTCACAAGATGGAAAAGTTAATAACAACACTTGGCTTGCTAATACTGAGTTATCAGTCACAATGTACAGCATCCAGACTAACTCTGAACAAGATCTCTGTCCCCATCAGATACTACAAATAATATAGACATAATCATATTAGAAAGATAAAATAATATAAGAAAAAACAAACAAAAAAGAATCTCAAATACGTGTATTCCTCTTTTGGCTTTATAACTTTACCATCCTTTTAAAGGCATCACATTTCATTACAGTGGCGCTTTCTGGTCCAACCTCACTTACAGAAAAGGCATATCCATGAGTTCTTTCCTGTCTGTGTTTGGCATAGATTTCGAGTATAGGATGAGTATCTGACCTTCAAAAAAAATATTAAATTCAGAATATATAAAACAGGCAGCTTAGCCATTCTTCTTATTTCTAAAGGACATTAAATGCAGTTGAAGAAACTACACTGCATTCAGAAACTGGACCCTTTGGAAGAAAGGGTGACATTTTCTCAAAAAGAAAAAGTCCACAGACTAGGACTTTTCAACTGTTTCAGTATAAAAGAGCCAAATATAAAGAGCAGGAAACCATTCTGTACTTTCAGAATAATGTGAAAAAGACAACCCAAGAGAGCTTTAATACCTGAAATGCTCTTAAATCCTAAAGAAAGACTTTTTGTAATACTATATCAAAAGGGGAAAGGGAAATTGCCCAACACAGTGCTTTCCTTTTTCAGCATGATATGTATGTGGAAAGTATGTTAATTCCTGTATTCTCAAAGGAAAACAAATAGCATAAACAGACAGACAGGAGAGGAAGAGAGCAGTATGTTTAAAATAATAGAGAAACCCACCACTCCTTTAAGCTTTTAGCTCTGGGAAGGCTCAGGCTGTGTGTCCAATCACAGGACCTACAGTTTATGCCAAGACTTGTTTCAGATGCATTCTGCACCAACTCCACCGAACGCAAGCACAATTAGAGCATTCAGCATCAGACAGTAGGAGATCCCCTTTGATGTTGGGATAAAATGAGGATATGCATGGTTTTGTCCAAAATGACAACCATCCCAGGTTTACTAATGGGTATCTAATAGAAAAAGAGAACTTTATGATGCTCATTAATTACCAAACTGTCATGTGCTTCTGGCAGAAAGAAAGTAATCCTCTTCTCCAGATTAGACAGCCACCACAAAGGACTTCAAAGAACTTTCAGTCCCCTCCCCTGAGAGCTGCCTTGCATAAACCTCACAGCACTAACCGTGCAAATTAAAAGAAGGGAGCAGTTGACAAACCCTTCCTGATACATGCGCAGTCTATTGCTGTTGGCAGTTCAGACACGAGCCCTTATTCTGCTGGCAGATGTGCACATTTTCTGTACATAAAATGTGCTCTAAAATCCACACAAAACTTTACAAATTATCGGTAAACAATACTTTCCATTCTTGCTTTCAAGCCTGGAGATATTTGTGCTGAAGATCCTTTGGTGGCAATAAACATTCTTTTTTAAGAACATGAAAATGTGGAAGAAATACAGTTAGAAGTCTAGTTCTCAGAAATTTTCCTCAGATGCTTTTCTTAATAAGGAACAGCTAAAGTATTCCTGTTTCTGGCAATTCGCCACAATGAGTACAAAGGGCTACAGAGATCATCTAATATGAGAATGGATATGTTGGGAAGTATGAAGCACTTACAGTGATTCCCCCAGTTTTAAATAGTCAGAAATTTATGGAGTTGGGATTTCACTTTCAGAACAAATTCCTTCCTTTGCTCTTACACTTCTATAAACTCTTTCTATGTTATTTTTCTTTCCCCAGGACTGAACTCTACAGACTTCAAAGTATGCAATGCATTTCACATATTTATGGTTGTCACCCAAATGCATGTATTTATGGCTGTTTTCACAAAGGTCTGAAATAGTGATAAAAGTCTGAATTGTCTTTCAAGGAGCGGGGGGACGGGTACTTCTGATGTTTGAATATCACGTGAATTCTAGATGACAGGATTGTGTTCTTGAACATATTTGCCTTGTGGTTTTTTATTTACTCATGTAGATTTCAATCACTTTACTAACAAGGTGAAAGACACTGAGCCCCATTATGATTTGGAATTTGAACATTCTCATTCAAACACCTTCCCAAGTAACACTGTGTTAAAGTTGTGTGCCTTGGTGTTACTGGGCAGACTGAGGTTTTAACGGGTGCCTTACAAAATTTAAATTTAAATAAGGGCTTTCTCAAACTAATTTGACACATTTTTTTAGTACACAGTGATTGCCAGAGGAATATTGCTATCCAAAATACATTTACCAAGAACAAAAGAGTTTAGGGGAAGTAGTGTTGAGTGACAAACGGTACTAAGAGTTCAAGGAGCAAAATAATCATAGAGACCATCAAAACCTGTTCCTTTGCTCATAGCATGTTTCAGATAGCACCTCTTTGGTACATCATGGTGAACCTCCAAAACCTCAAACTGTTTGAAAGATTCCCTCTTTCTCAAGTCATGTGCATTCTCAAATTGATTTTTCAGTAGCAACAAAATATCTGGTAGAAAATAATTTACTTTTCCTTTTTTATGAGTAATTTAAGATCCTTAAAAACTCTAGGTTTGCATCAGAAACATCATGTATTCTGAACACACAACCATCCTAAGTCACAGCTACATATGTAAAATAATAAATGACGCTGGGTGGAATTTTATTATTCAACAGTTTTTGTAAGAAGATTCCTCTTTTTTTGCGTAAAACACTGAAACGTTTTAATGGATTTTTTTTCATACTATAGAAAGATCAAGAACTTAGAAAATAATGCCAGCACAAAACTGGAAAAGATGGAATTGTGCCCAAAAATTCTTTCTTTTTTCAGCTTCCATTGATTTTAGCTGAGGATCAAAACTGTATTTCCTGATGATCTTCACAGTCAAGTCCTTCATTGTTGCTTTTGCTCATTAAACATGTTCCTCTTTGGAGTATACTTTTTTAAAATTTGTAATTACTAAGACCCTCAGGACTTCCAAATTGCCATGAGTATGGCTCTGGCTTTCCTATCAGCTCTCCAAGAAGAGCATTTATATAATAGACCCAGTTATAACTGATGAAATAAAAATCTAATATTTGAACATGAGGCAGTCTATGTTTGATCAGTTACAAGGAGGTTACCTGGTAGCTACCAGCAACAGCTCTAGACCATGGAAATAAGCGAGTGCCTGACACTGAGGGGAAAGATAAGCACTGCTCACAGTGAGAAGTCAAATGAAATATTATTATAACCACTAAAATATTAATTTTATTGTGCTACAGAAACTTTCCTGATTGTATCTCTATAGATTCTTTCCTTCCCAGAAGAACTTTTAAAAATACCTCTTCATGTACAGCCTTGTGCTTGATGCACTACTGCGTAATATGCTATTTTCTCTGGGATGAAACCATCACAGCCTATTTTAAATTACTCTTAAAAACCAGAAAGGGTACAGACTAAGTGTCTTGATTAAATTGTAAGTTTGCTAGAGATGACCAGAACTTGCAGGCTGAACAGTCACAGAATTTTCTTTTCTATCCCTTTTTAGAGGTTGTCCACTACAGCTGACAGCCCACCATCCTCACCTTGTACTTGCAATTCAGCTAATGCAAAAAAGGTAGGACACAATCTTTGACACAACATCCTCTGTTAAGAACATCCTCTTCACCTTCTTTCCCAAAAATTAAAAGCCAGCCAAGAAACATACAGTCAAGAGTCACTCTCAACTCAATTTCTTAGGTGTGCTTTTCTGAGGTAAGTCCTTTCTTGGGCAGATGAATAAAAGCAATGCAGCATTCTACAAAAGTGAAGTGACGCGGTCATTCTACTTTCCCCTCCATACATCTATAACTTTAGTCACAATAAGACCAACATCACAGTTAATTCATAAATGAGTATGTTTCTGCAGACAGACACCAACTTCCAGCATATGCCCACAGAAATGTGGCTTCATTTCTAAGCTGTTTGCTCAGGTGAACATCAATGGAGAATTCTTGTTTCAAAATACTCTGGTTGGCACCAGACAAACAAGTCATTCTACTAAGTGTGAGATAATTTCCATTCATTTTTCTTTGGTTAAGTGACAACTAAGAGAAAAGAAGCCCTGGAAAAGCTTGAGAATGGACTGATCATTGCAGGCAGAAACTGAATTAGGGTTCAATAAAAAAATGTGATGAAAGAAGGTTTTTACTGGATTTTTGTGTTGCATCTTTGAATTTGAGAAAGAAGCAGTGAAAGAACAAAGGAAAGCAGCAAAAAGAAACCCAAAGCAAACAGAGGTGACATGATGTGAGAAAAGTTTAGGAAAAGAGTTGTAGAGTAGAGGGCTGGCTGGACAAAGGCCTGCATCTCTGAGTACTGTTGTTTATCCCAGCTGTGCTCAGGCAAACAGGCCCCAGTGTAACTTTGTAACTAAAAAGATTTGTCCCAGAGAAATACTTCATTCCATAATCAACTTCTCCTACTAACAGAAACAAGCTAAAATTGGCAAGCCCCTTAAGTCAAAAAGGGATTAGTGACGTTCGCAGTGAGATCTCAAGTATAAGCACAGAAATTTCAGGTTGCTATTCCTGTTAAGTCAAAGTACAAGTTCTGGCATTTTTTCAGTTCAGTGTCAAACTCAAACAAATGGCTCACAGGATGGTCAGAAAGGGCAAGAGTTTTTCAGCAGCCAGCTAGACTGATGTAGCACCAACAATGTTGCAAAATTTTTTCCCCTTCAAAAACCAGAATCATTCCATTCCACTGCCAGCCCCAGATACATTTGAAGGAGCCAGCATGGGGCACAGCTGGCCACAGCACGACTAAGAGGTAGGAGTCAGGAGGGAAGGAAAAGACCCCACTTGAACTGGCAAAGGACTTGAGGAAACTTCTATTTTTGGCATATGCGAGTGCTTGTAAGGTCTTCCAGGATAAGCAGGCAATGAACCAGTTTATACACACTCAGATGCATCTGGACTTGCAGATCAAGATCAAGGGGAAAAAGAAGCAACAGTCATTCCATGAAGCTGTGGATTTGCCCATAGAACTTGAACTTTCCCCTTTTGGCAGCCCACTGAACACGAAGGCAACTGGAGCTGGAAAAGATACCAACTGATTGCTGTGAGCCGAGGCAGCACAAATCAGAGCCTGATCTGTGTTTTGGGAAAGAGGAAGTCTGCAATATTTTCAGATATTTTTCTTCAATTAGCGAAAGTAATCAATTCAGTTGGTAGAAAAAAGAGTAAATGGGAACAACTGAAACACTAAATGGTATCATTAAAACTGGTAGTATGAAAAAATCATCTGGTCCAAGTCCACAGATTAATCATAGATACACAGAGCTTCAAAGCCTTATTTATGAGTTTGCCAGTATGTGAAAACTTCAGCATAGGTTGTAAAAGAAAGAAAAACCCTTTCAGCAGTCAGAAAACTGTGATATGGCAGTTTTCATTGTTCCTTTGTCTCTTCCATGTACACATGCTTTCAAATGCAGGCACACACATAAAAAGACTGCCCTTTTCTAGCCTACCCACAAGTCAAAGTTTTTACAGATTGAACCCAGAGACTAGTGATGGATGGTGAGCACACAACAGAACTGAGAGTGGTGCTTTAGTAGAGGTAACATTTATGTTCCATAGTACTGTACCACCGGGCAGCACATGTTAGATCAGTAGTGTGTTTCTACCTGAATTTTCAGGACTGCAAATTTATAATATGGACAAGTCATGTGATGCTGTCATAGCTTTACAGATTTAAACCACAAAAAGGCTCACACATGAGGATGGTAATAATGCTTTGTCCATTACCATTAGATTGAAAAATTAACAGCAAATGCTATCCCAACCAGAGCAATTACCAGGTAAAGTCATCCAAATAAAACTACGTAGGACAAAAACCAGATGGCCTCTTGTGCCTCTGCTAACTCCTGTTAATATCTAGGATAAATATACCTGAAAGAGTTGGCTCATCAAAAAGCATGAGTATATCTAGAATTTACACAACTGAAAATGTTTTCAGTTCATTTACTGGAACAATGGATTTGCTCTTTCAAGAACAAACAGCCTGTAGACTGCTAAAATACTTACCTAAGAGGGATGCTGTATCAGAACAGTATGCCATAGTGAAATCATCTGGTAAATGGAGCACTTCAATATGCAGTTCATCCTCAGATAATCATGGTTAATGCTTTTTCCATCACAGAAGGAAATCCCGGAATTCCAAATTGAAATAAAGGTGCAGGATATAGAACTATGTGTGAGTTACTCTTGGGCCTTTTAAGAGACTGAAATACCCAGGTTCAGGCTGTTGCTGTTAAAGGTCTGATGAAGCTGGCAAGCTGACAAACATTTATGTTGTGTGTTAGTTTCAACAATGAAGTCTTTAAAATTACTAAAGACCCTGATCATGACTTTTTTCTAAACAACTGACAATGCATATTTCAGTCTATCTCTCTTGAAGCTGTTTGCTCATCATATTATGTGATTACTAAACAGAGATTATGTGATTACAAAACTTCAGCAAAAATAAGGAATGACCTCCTTTCACAAACGAGAAGGAAAAACAGGCTTCAATTCTTAACTTCCAAAACAGAGCAGAGTCCCAGATCTAGAACAAACACTTCTAGGACACTTTAACACTTTTCTGTCTTTAAGACATGCATTCACACTGCGCAAAAATCAAGAAGTTGCTACAATATAGGGCCTTTATCAAGGAACCTGTGGACTAACACCTCCCAGTATCTGCTTTTCAGTCAAGTCACCTCTATTTCCTTCTTATTTTCAAAGCCTTCCCAAAAGTTTTAGCCATATGAAATGACAACAGTGATTCAGAGATCCAAGTCTGTAGGTCCTGTTTACATCATGGGAAAAAAACACACATGCTAAGCATAATTAGTCCCTGAAACACTTTTTTAACACACCTCACAGTATCCACGCAAAATTCATTCCTGACACAATGTCATCTTGCCCTGCTTACATTTACAATATTCCTCAAACGCATATTATTCCAAATAGCTAAGGCTATTTGGAATACATGGAACGTGAGTTCATCTTGCCACAGAGCATGATGGAAAGAAAAGGAAAGACAGTTGGAGGTACATAGTAAGGAACAGTCGCCTGTGCTGAATAACTGTGTTGTAAAATAATCTCAATTGACTACGTTACAGTCTTATTCAGGAAGAAAATCTAAACAAATGCTGAATTTATGTGGAAGAGATTGTTAAAGTTACCTAAGCCAGTTTAGAGCCTAAAATGCACTAAGGTGAAGGAAGATACTCTACTAGGTTCAGGTATAACATGCATGGGATGAAGCACATTAGCAGCATCATGGCAGTAATGCTGATTGGAATTCAGGTATTTACCAGCAGAGTCACATGTAAAAGTAGCAATATTGGAGAAATAGAAACTGTTAGCTTGTGATCAGTTAGCAGATGCTTCTCACAATAGAGTTAGACCTATAGTTTATAAGAGGATTGATTCCTCAAGTAGGTCACTAAATGGGTACTTGAAAATCAGTTAGTCATGCTTAATTGAAGTATTTACCAGATAGATGTTTCTATAAAAACACAAATTATCCAGTTATCATTGGTGGACTGGACGCTCACTGAGCTTGAAAGCAATCCCACAAGTATGTAAAACATTGATACCCACAAAACGTTAATACAAGCCTGTAGTGCACCCAGACAATGAGAGCCCATGATTTTATGGGGGATAATAACTGAAATTTAGAGGATAATTAGAGCAAATAAACTCATCGCTAGATTATATTTGGTGATATAAATATAACAAAAAGGGAAAATAGCCCTACTCACTCTGAAGGCTCTTCTGAGGGTGTTTGTATCTTGAAAATTATCCCAATGTTAATGCAGAACTGTAAGTGCATTTTCTATTAAAAAAATAATCAGTATAATAGCTGTTAAGGAGATCTATCTGATGATCCTGTTGAGGGTCAGAACAGCTTATCTGTTCTTAAAACTATAAAGATAATATTAAGCATGCAAAGAAGCACCTATAGATCTAGACAAAGCTGCTCAGTAAATCAAAAGGTTCCCCTGCGATGTTATGCAGCACATAAACAGCTTTAGCTCCTGCTCTGCATACACTGACAGCTACTTACATGAATTTTAACACTAGGACACAACATTAAGATGATCTTTTTGGAGCAGTATTTTTCATTCTGATGTCCCTCACCCTCCGGAGCCAACTCTGGCTTACCAACTTCTACATTTCAAAAAGGCAAAGAAGGCAGAAATGCCAGTAAACTCTGAAAAGAGGTCAGAACAGGGGAAACTGGAGTTCACACCTTGGGCTGTGGAAGAACTCAGAACTTCACTGGTACAGGAAACTTCACTGGCATGCCTATCACAAGGTGAGTGAGTAGAGCAAGCACAAAGCCTAAAGCCATCTATAAAATAAATCTCCAATTTAACCTTCCTCTTCAAATCTCAAGATGAATATCATTAAGAAATAATTACATATGGAGAACGTACACTTCAAATCAAAAGCTCTCCTCCTGCCTCTAGTACAGGAATATCAGCTTTCAGCTCTCTGAATGTGAACTGATATCGTATTTAAAGGATGATACAAGGAGCAACTGCTTAACTCTGTGTTATTTCCTGACCAGCTTCTTTTTTCCTATTCTAAAGTAAACATAGTTGACAAGGCCAAATATGTAGGACATTGACACAAAAAAAACCCTCTAACAAACCAAAAAACAAAAAACAAATCAAAACCTCCCCCAAAAAAAAATCAAACCAAAAATAGTGGCTCCATACCCACAGGGGAGAGCCACACTCTGTTCTCTTGCAGCCATTCTTGATTACAAAAGAAATTCCTATAAAGGCAAATTGCTGTGAGAGAGAAGTGTAACATGCCACAGGCAGGGAGCTCTGTCATGGATGGGCTACAGGGAGAGTGAACGTTGTGGGCGTCACCTCTTTTCACTCGGGAAATAAGAGACTAGACAAAGGGATCAGCTACTCATCTGGAAGAGTATTAAATCAACTAGAAATCAGCAAGAGGATCAGGCAGATGTAAAAACATATGACTGATTGTATTGTTCTTGTGACTTGCAGTATAGATCACAAGAACTAAGACTTTCAAAATAAAAACTTTATGAACTAAGGTACTACAAACGGATTTCTCTATTTTGTGATCTGTAATAAGGTGATGAGCCATGTAAAAGAAAAACATTTCTAACATTTAGATTAATTTAAATTACGCTTTCAATCAAGTGCACGCCTCTATAATACTCCTACATTCCACATGCTGAAATACTGATCATTTAATTTTTTTTTTTCTAAAGTAAATTATTTCAGGGGTGAATAATACTAACAGAACTAGTGAGTATAAATTATTTTTAAAAGTATGGGGAAATACTGAAAATGCATGAAATGTATATAACACATATAACATTTTGGGTTCTCCAAACCATAGTGCAGGTTTACGACTAAGAATGGAAAAAATAACTGTTTTCTTGATGCTTTTTCCCCATGAACATACACATGTTTGGATGTTTGCACTTTTGCAGACTCTTGAGTAGCTTAGGGCTTCTCTATCGGCAAAGCAGAACAGAGTTCATCCAACTGTCTAATGAGGTAAGAGCGAGTGCTGTGATGGGGGATTTGTGGCCAGGAGAGGACCCTCGGTTTGGTAGTCTGGGAACAGAAGGCACAATGAATAGAAAAGGAGTTTAGTTTCAATATTTATGAAGAGACAAAGCAAGGAAGCTAAGGAAAATGACCTAATCTCCTTCTAGTAGCCTTACTGAAATCTAATTTTGGCAAATAGAAATTTCTGTTGACACATTGTCATAAATTGTTTGTTATGACTCTTAAATTACTAGAGGGAAGAGAGGTCACCTCAGTCAGGGAATCCCCAGCTGTGTGGGTCAAAGGACACTAGCTCTAGATTGATGGTCTCTGGTCTTCAGTCTAAGTGAAGAGGAAAACAGTGAGATGTAACTGCTGTTTAAATCACTGGATTTTACTGGACCTAACCCTGGAGAGGAAAAGAGCAGTGCACAGAAGCTGAAGCTGGAAAGATGTTTTTTCCACTGGCCTTACTAACTATTTTGAAGAAGGAATGTGATCAACTTGCGAAAGAGACTGAAGAGACAGAAAGTCTCTATTTCCTGCAATAGCAGTGATTTGGACATATTGCCAAGTTCCTTCTAATTAGATAATCACAGAGTTATTTAATAATCTAGATTAGAAGGGACACTGGAGGTCACCCAGTCCAAACCCTGCACATTTTTTCACCCATATGCCCATTCAGAATTTCCCCTGCTGCGACCAGTGACCACTGCTTCTCAGCCTTTCACTGTGCATCTCCAGGAAGAGTCTCATGAGTATTAGAAGTGTAGATCTACAGCTCTTTGTCAAACTAATGAATTAGTATCATGTTTGTAAGCACTAAAGCTATTAAGGGAACAACGAGGCATGCACAGTTCTATCTCCATCATCCTTCCTGATTCCAACAGTGGAAATTTAGGAACTCCTTGTGTTCTTGAGTCTGCAGCCCTGTAAGCAGTGGTGCTTAATTAGATAAAAGTTTAATTCTTTCTTGAACCTACTTTGTTTCCATAAAATTCTGTAGTGGTAAGTGCTGTAGTGAATTATAAATTATGAAAAAGTGCTTCCTTCTCTTGAAGGGAAACAAACTGAGCTCTCCCAGCTTTAGCAATAGTGTACTGGAAGCAAGTGAGACAAAGATGCATGGATTTGCTAGTTCATTTATGCAACTTCAGTGGCAACAGTCTCAAGGATGCTTTCAAATATTCCAGTGCAGGGAAATTGTTGAGATAGCAAATGTTAGCATCCTTTGAGAATTTCTATGCATAATAGTTTACCATCAGAACTATGCCCCTGAAGTTTTTCCACTAGACTTCCAGCGGTGCAGTTTCTCATGTGAAGACACTCCAGAACAGGTCAGTTCACCCAGGATTAACAGTAATATAACTATCTTAATATATTATAGCTTGGCTGGTAAATCTGTAAATGTACATAAGCAGTGATTGCAAAAACGCAAAGAAAGAAATTTGGAAATAAAGACTTTTTTTTCCCTAAAAGACAACTCCTTGCCCACTTCTAAGATCAAAGGCAAATTCCAAAGATGTTGTCAAGAGACACATTGCTGTGTCAGATCAAAACTAAAAGTTAAATACTATCACTTCAAAATGCTGTATGTATTCCTGCCAAAGTCACTGCTGGCCAGAACACTGAACCTTAAAATTTTTTAAGATTATTCTTTTAGTTATTCTGACTTTAACTCCCATGGATGCTCTCCATTCAGTCTGATACCACCATCCATCCATCCATCCATCCATCCATCCCTTTCTGAGAGTTTAAGCATAGTCATAAAGGCAGTAAAAGAATGATCATCAGATTTTAGTCAAAATACTAGGTTTCTTACCAGCTTAGTATGTTCCAGAAAAATGAGTCTACACTGACTCTTCATGCCTGTGTTGAACTGACTTTTACCCTCCTTTTTACTTTTTCCTCCTCTGATAGACTTTCCAATAAATGCCTTTAAAACTCACACTGTGATCCCTACCTCCACTTTTTTTCCACTGTTGAGTCATTCTGTTTATTTGACTCCCTTTGTAGTAGCACGCTGCACTTTGTATAAACTGAACTTGGTTAAGATTCCGTTTTGCTGTGAATCCAAATGGAATTCTTGACAGTATATAATGCCGTACACTGTGTCAGGGTATTTGCTTCAATATCTCACTCAAATCACAGGGTTTTGTTCTGATTTACACACCAGATGAGATAAGAATCAGGCCAACAGTTCCTGCCAAAAGAGCATACGAACTGAAAGGCAGAGAGGTTAAACCAAACTCACTCCAAAAGCTTCAGAGAATGCAAGTAGCATAAAGCTTTTTAATTTTTTCTGGTTTAGCAGGGAGTGATGCTAGCCTGTGAGGAGCATCCATAGGCCCTGTGGAAGTAGGGGGATTTCCAGAGATATTAGATTGGAAAGTATAAAGATGAATAAACTAGTGATAAAAAATTAGAATTAAAACTTTAAAATACATTACCCTGTTTCAAAGAAAGTATTTCATGGGGCAATCATGCTCTTGTTTTTAGAGAACTCAGGACTACTCTCTTTCCACATAAGAGTCTGAAGAACAGTTGACCAGAGGACAACTCCCTAGATTTATTTGTCATTACTATTGCATCTGTCCTTCCCCTTGCTAATGGATCATACAGGAATTAGAGCAAGAAGCATTCAAAAGTTGAAGTGCAGTCTGGTTCCAAACACAGCTGTGAGATGAGGCAGTTTCTCTCTCAACTTGCTTTTGTAGGGACAGGGAACAACATTTTGCAGGCAGAAAGTTGGGCTCTTGCCTAGCCCTATTGCATCTTGGACTCTGCAGCTCCCCTCCTAAAGAATTCATCCCCCAAAGGCTTTTTTGCCTTTACGCTTTGCATGCTCTGTCACAGAGCATGGATACAAAGTTGGCTTTGCTGACTTTTTTATATGCATTTTCAAGGCTTGGCCCACCCCCAGTTTCATACTGAAAACCTCATGCCCATGGTAACAGTCTATCTCAGCCCAAACTCTGTACTTTTGGGAGACACAAGAAATAGTAATGTCTGTGCAGGTTATACAGCAATAGTAAATCGATTCTAAGATCATAAGCTTTGTTTGACAGCAAAGGAAAGGAAAATAAAAGGCAGGTATCAGAGCAGGAAACAGTGCCTATAGTTGTGAAGCATGCCTGGTATTTCAGCATAGGCCCAAGCTATTGTCCATAAGTCTGGATGGACTAGACAGACACAAGCAAACCATAAATGCTACAAAATAGTCTGCCAAGAGATAACACAAGCCAACTCTTCTTGAATATGTGAATGCTCTGAGTCAAAACTGAGGCTGGGCTGATAGTTATTGGGAAAGAAAGCATGAGTCATAGGGTTCAGTTGACTTTTTAACATTCTTCATGTCAGTGAAGACAGTGTAGACATAATCCCACAATTTCACTGTGCAGTTCCTGGACAGCTGGAGGAAAACTTTGGAGAGAAATATGATATGCCAAGCACTACTCCTTTGACACATCTCTCTAGGCAATGGAAAAAATCACGACCTGATCTTGGTTCTCATAGTCAGAGCTATTTAAATAACCTGTGTCTACATTGCAGGAAAAGTGCTCTCTACAGTGGGACCAATACACATACTTCCCAAGGATGTACTCCAGCTTCAATGAAGACACAACAAAGACTCATATCATCCCATGAAACTGCAGGGCCTGACTGGGATGCTTAAACAACCAGGAATGAGGGATACAGAATGGAATTCTCAGGCTCCACAGTGTCTCACAGATTTAGCAGAATAACAAAAAAATTACATCTAATTTTGGTTCATGTGGTGTTACTTCTTACTCTGTCTGAAAACTGTGTTTCAATTCCTTTCACCAAGAAATGAAAATTGCATGTGTCTCAAAATAACTAGATTTACTTCATGGTGGAATGATGGAGAATGTATACACATTACTTTTTCCTATACCCCCCAAATTGCTTCTTTTTCCAGATGCAAAGCATGTATTATTTTAAAAGCAACATGTATTGTATGACATAAGGCATGCCAAGTTTCATAAAAACCTAAGCATGTTTATAAAATAGGAGCTGGATGATACTCATACATTAAAAGCTGATCATTACAGTTAATTTCTGTTTATTTCTGGTGATTATATTAATCCTGAAGTGTTTATGTGTTATTAATTGAAATTGCAATGAAATGTTTACTAATCTACAGTATGTCTTTCTGTATGAATCTATTGCATGGTTAGTTATTCTAATTTTCACAAAAAGAAGTAAAGTTTTATATATAATATCTCATAGCCGATCGTTTAGTTTCAAAACAACTCTGAATAACACAGGTCATTGATCAATCAACCTTATAGTGGAAGAAGACACTGCCATCTCATGTTGTCCATATGTGGATACTGCCAGATAAGTTTAACTGTATTATAGATGATGCATTGTCCTGTACCCTTTCAGTTTGTTTTTGTTTGGTTTTCAAACACAGGCAGTGTTCCATTGCCAGCAAACAGGCCCCTGGGTATTTTGCCTTCAGAATGTCCTCCATCAGTTAAGATTTTGATAATTCCATTTTACAGGGGCTAAAATGTTGGATTTTTCCAAACGTGCCTGATATAAATAAGCCAAGTGTTTTAGAGAGCAATCCAGAAGTATTTAATCAGGCAAAACTTCCATTGACTTCCATGAGAGTCTTGTCGGAGTAAGAACTAAGTCAAGACTTCAAGACTTGGCACATTATCAATCCCAGCAAATGAAGGGCGAGAGCTGATGCCTAACGCATGTTCTAGGGAGGAAACAACTTGGCTCAGGGACCATATTTAAAACATCACATACTGTAGTTTAAGCTCTGTAAGAAGTGAGAAGAACAAAGCTTAAGTTAGTCTCTAAACACCGAAGTCAGAGTTCACTTATAGTGCAAATATTCTTTACATATCTCAGCATGCTTAATGGTATGCTTGCTGTAAAAGGCAAGAACAATGGATAAAAAGTAGGCAGGTCAATGAGAAATAAACACCTAGAGGAAGCATCACAAGACACATTCTTTTCACAAGCTATTGATGACTAGATAGTACATGACTGTAGTATGACAACAAAAGTTAAGAAACCCTGTTAAAATAAGGAAAACAGTATTTAATTTAGCTATTTTAGCTCTGGGTTTTTTTTCCTGAATTTCTTCAAAAGACAGTCTCTTCCCTGTCTGGCTTTGTGGGGGAGCCTGAAGTTCACATCCTTGCAACCAAAGATAAAAGCCAAAGAGAAGAGATGAAGGGGTTTACTATACCGCCTTTTCTAAAGGCTGGCAAACATAACTAAACTTGTCCAGCAGATTGTGTTTACACTGTACCAGCTTGCCTTATAAAGGCAAATTTTTCAACATGTTTCAATTAAAAAAGATAAGTCTAACAGATGGAGTAAGCTGTTCAGGAATGTGATTTCTAGCTCAGTCACCTTCTCTGTTCCATCATCAATAGTACTTTTTTAATGTGCCTGATGTTGCAGATTAAACCAATGGCTGATAATTAACTGAACATCTGTCTGAGCTGCAGTGGATTAAGAAATTGAAAAAAATCCCTTTGCAGAAGACATAGCACACCCCACTTCTCAAAGTCCTTTATATAGGATACTGCTCCAGTTGAGGAGAAAACTATAGGCCATGCAAGCTCAGTTGTTTTGAAGTACTCTGTCCTGGAGACTTACAAATTCCATCTCTTCTATGAGAAATGTCTTACCTTTCAGAGTGAATTCCCCAAAGGCACTATATCATACACCTTCGCGTAGTATAGACTGAAGTATGACAATTGTGTGCACTAACACAAAGCAATACAAAGCAAATATAGGCTTGTGTTCAGAATACTGTGAACTATATTCAGAGTGAGAGAGACAGAGGTAGAAACAGCTTTAAAGTCTTGCTGACCAGGTGCTGGCAAATGAAAACCAGGTGTTGTCTAGAGTTTTTTCTAGGCAAACATCAAAATCCAAGTCGCACTCAAAACAGGAAAGGTTTTTCTACTTTATTACTGGTTGACTTGACTGACTTTTTTAGTAAGCATACTGCTCTTTTAGAAAAACACCTTTCACCCTGCACAAGCATTTGCATTTTAATTGAAACACCTCTTCCCCTCCAAAGCATGAAAAGGTGACCTTAGCAAGAGACTAAAATTATACACAAATCCTTTATAAAAATTCTTTTTGAGAAGAAAGTTGGCACTGTAATGAATTTCACAGTGTGCAGACTGGATGAACACCTCCAACACATACTGACGTGCAACACATGCATCTTGACCATTGAATCTGGCCCAGTGATCAAGGGTGACCCAGTGACAAGCCAAATGCACATACCAGCTTAACTTATCCAGAACTCCTCATGGCATGCAGACTCCTCGTGTATTTTCTGGATGTAACATAGAGTCTCATAATTTATACGTTTTAAGCTGTTGATTTTCTTTCCCTTCAGTAACTAGGTAACAGTCTATGGGAGAGGAGATTAGATAATAAAAAAGAAGAAAATACTTTCTGAGTATGACCAGTGTACATCCACTGAGGTTTAAAGAAGCTGCAAAAGCTTAAACAGCTTTCATCATTTCAGTTCCAGTTTCATGACCTAAAATGGTGGTTAAATATTTCTTCATATATACATAGATAAATTTGAATGCGTTGTGACTTCTTTCCCACTTACAAAGCATATGGTCACCTTGCTTTATTTTCCCTCTATAGTTTTGGAACGAAAATCTCTCAGTTCTGCCTCTCCTAAAGACACAGTTTTCACCATATCATCCACAGCTTGAAGCTCTGCTGCTTTCACTCCATATGGCTTCATGTAAGCGTACCTTGTAAGCTACTACCTTGTATGCCCTGCCTCCTGACATACACTGAACTTTTTAGGAAAAGAAGAGAAGAGAATTAGCTAGGATGACATAGGCCTGAAAGAGGAGTAGGCAAACAATGAGGAAAGATGTCTATGGCAGCGATAGCCCTCTTAAGACAGAAGACTTGGAGACAGTAACATCTACATTGCATTGTAGACTTGAAATCTGTGAGTACAGAGCAACCACCGTGACCTTTTTAGCTGAAATCACCTCACCTAGAGGCATCTCAGTAGGGATATTTAGTCAATTTTGTGATTTCCTCTATAGTTAAAAAACTCAGAAGGCAGAGGAAAAGTAATAGTCAAACCTAGTGATTTGTACAATCACCCCATGCTTTTTCTGGATCTTGTGATTTCAGAGCTCTTGCCATCAGGCAGCTGGGAAGCACACACAGCAGCCTCTAGGCACTCACAAGCACTCAATGCGGTGGCTGGCAGCTAGCATGAAGTCATGAGCTTGCTCTAATGTACACCACAGCATGTCAGCACTAATCCTGGGGGAAAACAAAGGTGGTAACTGTGATTTCTGCACTGTTAGGATTGCTACCTTGTTTCTATATCTAATCAGTATTCATTTATATGCAGAAAATGTTGACCTTGAGCTCAAGATTATTCATTTGTAATGAATGAAACATTTTATGTTTCTTGATTTCAGGTGGAGTTTCCAGGCTTGGCTACATAAGGGCCTAGCTATTTGTCTTTCTGAGCCACATGTTATAGCTATCACACTTCAGATTTAAGCAGCACTGCAGAAAAACGTCTCCTTCCAGAAAGAGCCCTGGCAAAGTGGTAGCTCTCCATTTTCTCAAACACCCCCCTGCCCCATCCTGGTCTTACTAAGCTTGAAGGAACATAGCCTCATCCTTATTCACATACATAGTCCTCATGTCCCAGGGAATGGAATAAATCATGTCAAGATCATGCTCCTAGCTGGGAATGTTATACCAACATTGTCATAAAACAATGTTGGTATTCTCCTGTAACTAGACAACTGAATGGTTCTGCCTCTTGAAGTGAAGCAAATTGCAAAGAATGAAACAAGAGTAGGCCTGTCTAAAAATAAATAAATACAAGTGCAAACATTACATTTTCTACAGGCACTACTAACTCAGCCTCTCTGTATATCATGCGATAAGTAATTTTGGAACTTGGAAACAGATGTACAAAGATAAATGCTGTTTCTTTTGATCTGTTATTAAAAATATGGCAGCTGGTGAGGGCAAAGCTAAATGTGCTACTGGAATTTCTTGTTTGTAGGAGAAAGAACTACTCGGAAATTTAAACACATCTTTAAAGACACTCTAAAGACATCTTTAAAGTGCACTTTCATAATAGCTATGTTGTGGGATGTTACCAACTTCTGGCTGCTGCCACCACCTTTTAGTTCCAACAGCTTGTTACAGACACATCTTATTCAAACTTTGCTATTAATGGCAGAGGTGGAACATGATGGGAGCTGTACAGCAGCTTCCCTTTGTTGAATGTATTTTGCAAGAGAAATTGAACCAAACCTGGCCAATACTAAAATTTCTAATACCTGGTTTCTACCTATTACATTAATTTGAGCACACAGGATAGTATGAAGTACAAGCCTAAGAAAAAGCCACATGCATTCAGCAGACAACTGCATTCCTGAAGGCAAATACATCTTTAAGAGCATATACATGTGTAGTCCTTACTTAATTTGGGGGTTATCATTCGTTTCTCATTCTTCAGTTAGTTTTACAGCACTACAAAATAGTTTCATCCCATGTGTTTCCCCAAAGACACTGGCCATTTTGCAGAATGGGAATGTAACCTGTTCTGTGCAATAATAATTTTATTGACATTTTTATGTGAGAGGCCACAGTCACACATCTTCAGTGCTCAGAGTAAGGCAGCCATGCTCGTAGATATTAGCACACCTGCTGAAATAATGGATCTCAATTGCTGATTACAGGAAGGCAGAGAAGCCGCACAGGACACTGCACTCTGTCCATATGCCAGCTACTAGACATTGAGCACTCAAACCAGATGACTGCATTGCATCTCCACAGTAAGAAAAGGCATCAGATCCCACGCCTGAAGGCTGAACCCTTTCTTTCTTTATTTATTTAAATGAAGAGGAAAAAAAGTCTTTCTCCGACAGTACCACAATTAACAGGAAACAAGGACCAACAGTAACAGCACACGATGCCAGGAGTGTTGATCCTCCTCCAACTCCTGAATCCATTTAGCAAGTTCCAAAAGGCCCCGCACAGATGAAGTTCTTTGATATGTTTTTAACCTCTCTGAGTGCTGCACAGGTGCAGCCCATTTGGAAAGCAGGCGGCTCCCATTTTTCCACCAGGGGCAATGTTACTTTGAAATCATTCCATGAAGTCATTAGACATGAGTTTGTTTTTATTGTTTTTAGAAGACATAATTTTTTCATTTTCTGCTTTCAATAGCTTAAGAACTGCAATGAATTAAAAAGTCATCTCTGAAACTGATTAAGGTGATTCTCCAAGTCCCAGACTGCTTTGTTAGACAAATTGACTTATGTCATTGTATTTATTACTAAAAAAATAAAACAAAACAAAAAGCCCATACACTCAGTACACATGGTCTTTTCAAATTCTATATCTGGAGATCAATGATACCTCTCTGTTAAGCTGCCCTGGTAAAATGGGAAATGAAATACCTCACTCCATGTGTGAACACATTTTAAAGCAGTTTTTAGAAGTCAGAAAATCTTGACACTGTCATAAAATTTATAACGACTGTGAACTCACATTTTGTTTGAAAAAAGCTTGCATGGCAATATAATCATGAAATCTAATTACTAAAATAAAGTAGGTGAAACAGTATGTCTGTTAAATTGTCTGTTAATCTTACTTTTAAAAATCTAGACACTGCTTTCCTCCACAGGAAATGTTAAAGATAAGTATATCTCATATAAACAACAAATAAATGAAAGCCAGATATCTCAATAGTTACTTGTCTATAGCTATTTTGCTGAATACATAATTGACTCACTGAATCATTAGATACTGCAACCAAAGTAGGTTATTACGACCATTGTATTTGATCTCCTGGGTAACATTAGCAAAAGAACCTCAAACATTAATTTCTGCATCAAAACCATTATTTTTGTTTGATTTACAGCACCTTTTTTTAGAAGCTACCTAGTCTTAATACAAAGACTTCAAGTAAAGGAGAAACCTATGCGTCACTAAGTAAATTGTTCCAGTGGTTCATTTGCTCTTCCTGTTAAAAATGGGCACATTAGTTCAGTTCTGCTTTTGCCTAGCTCTTGCTTCTAAACACTACACTGCTATATCCTTTTCTGCTTAAAAAGCTAGATTAAAGATGTCAGCAGTAATTGTGCGAGTTGATCTACAATAACATATAGCCTTTGGTGTCAACACTAATCAAGGTTAGAGAACTCCAGCAACATCTAGATACACAGCAGGAGGGAAAGGTTCAGTTAATTCAGAATTCTCTTGCCTTTGTGCTTTTGATGAAATTTTAATTCAGTTTGGGTGCAGGTCTGTTTCTTTTATTGTTTGGTATTTGCAAATAGTAAAATGAACATTAAAAAAAAAAGACTTGTTACTAAGTTTTGCTTAATCAGGTGTTATTTACTTGCATATATTGACATAAGAAAACTGAAAGCTACTAAAGGTCTCTTGAATATTTATAAAATAGAGCAATTTCTGTTGTCAGAATTTACCACCAATAATGCTTAGACAATCTATGGCTTTTACAGTCTAATAAAACAGCATGAAGACTACCCTGACCAGCTGTAGACCACAGAGATGGGTACTGTAAGCTGGCAAAAAATACCTCTTTGTATCAGCAACAAATTTCATCAAATATAACTGGTTTAGTAGAAAACACAAATTCCATTTATTTTTTAAAGAACTTTGCTTTGAATACTCTGTACTCCTTCAACCCTAGAGGCCTACTTACTTCTGATGACCAATGTCTCTTTAAAATCTAGAAATAGGAGAACTGTTTTGGACAAAGTGTTTCTTTTTGAAAAATGCAAACAGAAACATCAAAATACATTGCCGTATGACATACTCTGCTTTGTGGGTTTTTACTGAGAAGAAATCAGCAATGACTGTATAATTAATGTTGAGACATGCATTCAAACAAATAGATTTCAGTCTTGCTGAAATATATAAATGATCAGATTTAGTCCCCAAGCATGACACAGTAATTCTTCACTGGACAATCTGGAGTGCAGATGTTGGGAGTGTGGAGCAGGGGGTAAGTTAGGAAGCATTTGGGGGGAGGAAATTTGGAGGGTATCAAGGACTACGTTAAGGTTGAGAATCCAAACAAAAAGTAAGAATTATTCTTGCTTTTCTACTATTTGCCAAAACAGTTACTTGTGGTATTCCTAAAACTGTAAAACAAAAAACCCAACAAAACAAGAAAAAAAACCAAACAAGCAAAAAAACACAAACCCATCAAAACAAACAAGAAACTGACACCACACCAAAAGAAAACAAACCAGAAACCCCACAAGCAGGTGGAGGTCACCCACGTATTTTTATTGTACATGAAGGTAAAATAACCCAGAAATTGTGCACTGAGTTCTTATCCTAGCAAGGTATAAAAATAAATTTCTTTCTGTACAGCACTCCTACCTACTAACCAGAAGCCATGAAGGAGGTACTAAATTTATTTATCAGGACTGGTATCAAACACTGTTACACTCTTAAACGCTGTACAACTCCCTTCCTTAACCATACTTCCATACCGCACACTTGAACATAACCTGAAAGGCTGTCCACACGGTAATCACATACTTCAAAGCCTCGAACAACTTTCCCAACAAAGCAAAAACATAAATTTTTAAACACTCTCTCTCAGTGGGAGTCAAGGTTTAGGTGGAGGGAGGAGACATGTGGGAAGTAAAAATGGGCAAGGTTGAAAGGCAAAGGTACAACTTGTAACTGGGACTTCAAGGGGTGGATAAGCTTAACTAGTGATTTCCTGTTTTTTCTAACACTTGTGTTGATAGTATGTGCACTTCAGAAACCTGGCCCTGGCCCTCAGTTTCACAGAGCAGAGGAGAGAATGTGGAACAACAGCTGCACTTCAAAAGCCACATGGCTTCCAGAGTGTTTTGTTCCCCTTCACACGTTTTTATGCCAGAAGGGAACATATGGTCCACTGTTTGGAAATTTCCCAACCTAAATTTTTGTTTGATTAATTTCATCCAACTATTCCCAGTTACAACCCCTCATAACACCCCAGACAGTTATGATCCTTCCTTTATATTTATACTTTTCAATTAGCTGTAGACATTTATGCACCTTCTTAATCATCATATAGTAATGCACGTCTAGTTCTTTTCATCTTTTCTTGCCATCATCTTTCCGTTCTCTTTAATCATGTTTGTGTCTCTTTTCTGAATTCCCTCCAACTTCTTGATATTTTTGTCTGATCTGACAAAAACCATACCAGTACTTTCTCTTGTAGATGCATGTTACTTCTGTCCTGAGAATCACTTTCTCTTCAGACTTTTAAACCTCACCTATCATAGCAGCATCTGAGCAGTTTCCATTGTGTTAAAGGACATGACAGTGTCCTTGTTCCCAGCCTGACCTATGACACTGCATGTCCTTGATTTCAGAACTTTGTGTGGCATCCAATTACAAGTTCATGTTCAATTTTTCATCCATTTTTATTCACCAAGTGAAAGACAGCAATGCAGGTTGCCTGCAGGAACCTGGATGCTTTCCAAAATGCTGATGCTAAGTAAAGATCCTTCTTCTGTAAGTAACAAATTTCTGCACTGTAAAGAAGTTGATGGTGTATGAGCAGAACAGACACTCATTCATGGTACACACGCAGGATATGCCTTGGTCTTTAACTCATGCATGCTACATGGGGATTCAAATCATGGTTTAGTTAAGCAGAAAGCCAGCTTGACCCAATCCAAACTCCAAAGAATAATGGGATGCAGTCTCCTCATGCACTGTTTGAGCGTGATCTAAGGTCTCATAATTTATACATTTTAAACAGTTAGTTTTTCTTCCCTCTCAGTAAATGGGTAACAGGAAACAGACAAAGCTCCTTAACTTTTCTTTAATCTTCCTCACTAGTGAAGTGAAAATCAAACAGTAATTGTCTGGATGATCTCATTATTGTCAACAAAACTGAAACCTTGAAGTCCACATACACTGAAATGCTGATACATTAAACAAAAAAGGGAACTGTGCTTACATGTTGTTCAATAAATAAATAAGAGCTATAGAGAGATCCATGATGAATGAGCACCCTGGGAGGGCTTCAGCTTGTCAGAATTATACAGTGACATTAATCACAATATAACAGGATTGCTGCAGGCTTCCAGTACGAAGTCCTCATTATATTTTCAAAACAAGACAAAACAAAAAAACAAAAATCTCCACAACTTTCAAACCCCTCAGGGTGGAATCTTAACTAACAGACTTTTTCAGCAGAATACAAAACTCAAAATAAACTGACCTTCATCACATAAAGAATCACACACATAGTGGAAACCTGTCAGTTGAGTTGCACCATCCAATCAGGCTGTGTTTCCACGGTGTCTGTGATCATTGTGCTTGTAGATCAACATGGCAAAGTATTTTTCATGTGCTTTCAGCTGCATTATCAAACCTAAACTGTACAATTACAGTGCTATGACCTCTCCCACTCAGGTGAAACAAGCAATATTTGTAAAGCAGTCTCACCAGCAGGTCTAGGTGTCATGCCAGCAATGCTTCCAAGGGCATCCCACTTCTTCAGCACTCAGAGAGAGGCAGCTGCTCCTACAGCATGGACATGGCTTCAGAAGAACTCAAAAACATGGGAGCCAGAAATCACTGTAGGACTGTCAAGTGGTCCAAATTTTCCTGGATAATTAGGTTTTTAATTGAAGAATCAGCCAAATGGGACCTTAGAGTGCTGACTATCGTATGAGTTATAACATATTCGATTAATCTTCTTCAAATACCGCATACATGTATACTAGTCAAATGCAAGCACTTTAACAGACCTTTACTAAGACAGTCATAAACAGTTTTTACTTCTGGCCAAAGCAAAAAAAAAACCAAAACCCACAAAACCAGTCTTTCTTTAACAAATTGCTTTGCTGTTTCTAGAATAAAAAATCATGATAAAATCTTCATGTTTAAAATCATCTATGCAGATCTATCCAAATCCAATAAATCAGAAATATAAATTACTAGTAAAAGAATGTTCTAAACTTCAAAGAGTTTTGTGGTTTCAGTTTCCATGGCAACTTGAGAAACAGTGTGAATAATTTCTAATTCTCTCCTAAACAGTTTGCTTACCCTAGGTTGGGTTTATTTTGTGATTTTTGCTGATGGAATTTCCACAACAGTGACCAGACACTATTAATTGCAACTAGTTTAGGTTCACAAAAGTATCACCCACACTACACATTTTATGTGCTATTTTGGGCTATTAATAATGTGACAAAAATAGAGAGTTATATTTCTGGAAAGAGAACTTAGGTATACTAATAAATGGAGGGATTTTCAGGAGTTCACTACATTTGGTGTTGAGCTGTTTTTAATGTCACGTATATGCTTAAGCATCCATGAGGAGTTGAGTAGTACTGAAAAATCTGGTCCCACTTATGGGTGCTGAGAACATAAAAATCCTACCCCAGTATAGGCAAAGCCTTAAATGTCATTGATCTTTTTCTTTCCCATTGAGCTCTAATCCTGCATCAGCAGAACAAAGAACTAGTACTGCATGGTTGGGAAGTTAAATTTTCCTCCACACCTGCAGGTCATTCCTCCTGCGTTCCCTCCATTGATGGCCAAAAAGTTATTGACTTAAAAACCTAATCATATGGTGCAGCTGAGCTCCTTCATTTCCAGAAGAAAGAGATCTGAAGTTAGGCCCCTGTTTCACAACATATTCACGAGAGAGCTGGGTTCAATCAATAGGATCAACCTGCAGAACTGGGGTTATGATTTTGTTACTGTTTGCTTAGTCTAATTAAAAACATAGAATCATGGAATCATTTAGGTTGGAAAAGACCCTTAAGATCATGGAGTTCAACAGTTAACCCAGCAGTGCCAAGTCCACCACTAAACTGTGTCCCTAAGTGCCACATCTACACATCTTTCTAATACCTCCATGGATGGCGACCCCACCACTTCCCTGGACAGCCTGTTCCAGTGCTTGACAGCCCTTTTGGTAAGGTATTTTTCCTCATATCCAATCTAAACCTCCCCTGGTGCAACTTGAGGCCATTTCCTCTTGTTCTGTCGCTTGTTACTTGGGAGAAGAGACTGACTGCCACCTCTCTACAGCCTCCTTTCAGGACATGTTTCTTAGGTAAAATTTTCTTACTTTCAACAAAACTATAACACACTGCAGTTTAAAAGCCTTGGATGAAAAGTGTCGTATAAACCCAAAGTGCTAAGAACACAGTAGGAGATTTGCATTCAAGAGAGAATAAAAAAAAATAGCCCGATTCAAGAAGCGTTTCTTACTGGGTAACAGTTCTTTATAAGCCACCATTTGCAGTAGAATGAACTGAAGAAAGCTCCTTTATAGTCCTCCCTGGCAAGCGATTCAGCTGAGGATGTAATGTCCTCTTATCAAAGTCTGCTTTGCAAGGGAGGACGAATTTATTAAACAAGACAGACAGACAAGAAGAGCAGAAGAGTGCTCACATCTCTGAGTCAAAGGCATTTGAAACACTAAATCCCTTGCTAGTCTGTCTAGCCACAGGTGTGTTCCAGCAGTGTTTTTCCCACAATAAAATGGAGGCTGGAGAAGGGAACAAGGAAGGGACAGAAACCCCATCACGCCCTTGGAAGTCACAATGAATCCCTCCTCCTTACTCAAGTAAGTGGTACAGAAGAAATATCCTGTGACTTTCAGAACAGTTCCTCACTTTGATTAATAAAACATGGGGAGAAGCAGGAATTGCAGAGAATTCCATAAAGCAATAAACAGCAATTTAGCAGTGATAGTATACCACCTACTCTCCCAGTCCCAGCGTAGAGTCAGATTTCAGCAAAACCAGCACTGTTTCAAGTCCACTGTTCTCTCTGGTCCCATTAAACTTTTTGCATGCTGGGTGAGTCCCAGTTGTTTGGATTTTCACATCAGATTGTACACTGCCATAACTGTGGCCTGTGCTGTTTCACACTTAGTTGTTTCTTGGTGCTAAACCCACACCACAGAAGCTACAGCAATGTATCCCCAGTTCCTGTTGAAGCCACAGCCCTGACTCTTTCTTTGAAACATGGTTTCAAGTTTATGTAATGCTTCTACAAGTGCATTTACTGTTTAGGACTACTATCTCAGAATAAAGTGAGTGCTATTTATCTTCATATTTATGGCTCAGAGTAGGAAAAATAATCAGAGCGTGGACCAAATGACTACCAGAATCATTTCTAGACCAACATCCATAGCTAGAAAGGGCAAAAACAATCACCAAATCGTGAGGAAAAAAAACCCTCTCCTTCTTTGGAATTTTTGAGAATGGTGCTTACAACATAAAAATAAAACAGCTCTGAAAAGCAAGTAAAGACCCACTTCTTAAGATTTAGCTCCATCCTGTCCCTCTTGGGACCTCATTGCAGCGAAGACCTTCTCTCTTCTCAGAGATTCCCAAGCAACCCGAATATGAGGAGGGAGAAATGGAACTGGTGTCCCCCAACCTCCCCTAGGCTGGGCCTCCTCCTACACATGCTCATCTTGGAGAGCCCTCTGCCTCTGCATATGGTGCAACAGTTTTCATGCCCAGATTGGACTTCATTTCTCCCACAGCAGGGAGGCGGCCTCAGAAGACATTCATCTTTTCTAGAAACCACAAACCTAATCCTAGCTCTTAGTAAAACAATCTCTCTCCCACCCATCTTAGTCATATCAACAGAGCTACTGCTGATATTTTATTCCAAGGATGTTTCTTTCAGCTCTTTTGGTACATGCGGAATTCATCCTTCATGTATGAGATACCTATGGTGTTATGAAACACATGCTTTTTCCCTTCTTTTTCTTTTTAACTGATGGAAAACATTAGCTTTAGGAAGTCTCCATGGAGCAAGAGAGAGATTATTTTGTCCTCTTTCTTTACTTACTGAAAGGATTAACAAATTAACAATACAGATACACTGGAAAACAAATTAGAAGATGGAATTACTATCTCCCAAAGAAAAAGATGGAATGATTATATCCCAAAGAAAAGGTAATTTCAGTTTATCTGTTCTTCAACAGCCTACAAAAATAAGTTTCTTTACTTAAAATGTCAGAAGCAACAAGTCTGCAAACTAACCAAAAAGGCTATCTAGTCTTTACTGTATTCATTGCTTGCTATTAAAACTAAGTTTCATCAACTGAGGCTCATTAGAAGTGACAGCAGTTAGCAAGGATTAGACCAGGTGTGGTCCACAATTCACTGAAGAAGAATATTACATATTTTCTCAGTCCCTCTGAACCCCAATGTGCATTGAGCTACAGCTCCATCTTTAAACCAGCCCTCATCCCAGATCTCCAGGCTTGGCATGCCTCCAAAGGAAATACAACTCTGACAGCCTCCATTCCCCCTACCCTGCCCCAACAGGGTAGAACAGATCACACTGGTGGTTGAGCTCTCTGGCTGAGTAGACCTCAGTGAATTCTCAGCTCTGCAGGCGTCCAGTTCCCAAATCCTAATCCTAAATGTTATCCCAGAGTGAGTGACCTTAAAGGGTTGATTTGATATAAAGCTGAACCATTCTCAGTAATCAGTTAATCATGAAATATTCTCCAGAATCAACTACTGAAGAACAAAAAGAGAAAATAGGAATCTTTCCTTGTAGACATCATCACAGAAATCCAGGCTAAGGCTGGTGGTGGCTTACTTGAGTAAAGATTGTAAGAACAGATTTTTAAAATCATATAAGAAATGTTCCTTATTATCTGGTTTTGCCAAAAATTGCTTGTGTTTCCACATTTGTTTTGAATCAAGAGATGTTTGTCAGGCTTCTCTAAAGGGGTTATTTCCAGAAATAACAAAGGTCAGAAAGACTTTTTCCTGAAAGGAATAGAACAGACAATATCCAAAGATTAAACTGTGCCATGATCTATTGGTAATACATGAATCAATAGATGAATCTGCTGCATGCACATCACTTCCAGCATTGCATGCCAGTAAGTAACTTCATCACATAGAACAAGATTTTCTTTGGACAGAACTGCATGGCTTGATGTTGTCATATACTGTAAAACAAATGAAGGGGATTTTACAAGAATCTGAAAGTCTGCATCACCTCTCAAATCCCCAAACCTTTCCTGTAAAATAAAGCCACAGTTTGCCATAATGGTCTCATTTTGGTTTTTTATATGAGCATCTCTTATTGTTTAGTAAGCAAAAAATAAATTAATAATGATCTAGACTATATCTAGATGTAATGGAAAGAAGTGGGCAAGCTCTTCACCTTTTTCCTCCTCCCACCCATATGTTTAAGTTTCTTGCTTCAATAATCTTAACAGTTATGATGACTCAAACATTCAAGTAATAAAGGTCTTGTATATAGGTGAAACTCACTGTTAATACTATTGTGGTTTGTATTTAAAAGTATGACAATCCCATCAATCAGAAAATGGAGATAATAAACATTTTTGAAGAGTGTTTTAGAAGTTAGTGGAATATTTACAAAAATGAATTTGAACTCCTGATCTTAAGGCTTTCATGTTACTCTAATTGCAATGTAATTGTAACTCCCTGTGCATAGAAATGTCTGGGGTGCTCATAAATAAAATTACTTAAATTGACTTCTGCATACTTTCTGAAAAAAAAAATCTTAAAATATAAGGCATATTAAATGGATGGGTAGTTGAAGAATACTCTGACAAAATAGCTAAATGTTGTCCAGAAATAAACATTGCATTTGTTCCTTAGAGCACCTCAACTAAACGTCCAGGAACTATGTAACATCGCTTAATATATTTCCATGTCTTCATTTTTCCTCTAATGAAGCCAAACCAGTGTTCACACATACGCATCTTCAAAGGGTATCCCACTCTTATAACTGAATAGGCAAATCAGCACTCAGGCAGGTTTGGCAGCACAGTTAGTGCACTGTGGGTCCAAAAGTGGAATTCTGATGCCTTCACTGGGAGACAAGTTGCTGAAAATAGAATTCAAATTATGTAGGTCTAAAAGGAACATAGGGTTTACCAAAACAAATTCACAGTGGTTATTGGTACAGGAGAACTGAGGTATCCCGGGCCCAAACTGGGTATCCTGGCCTTTCACAGGTATGCAGAAACATATACAGTAGGGAAACAGGGAGAAGCAAGCTCTGTACTAAGGCTGAAGAACTCAGAAGTAGAGAATCATAGTAAATAAGGCCAGAAAGGATTTCAAAACCAGTATTTATTGCAGCCTTACTCCCACAGCAGTGTCAATTATACTCTTGTTATTTCTGACAGATGTTTGTCAAAAGACTTCCGAAACGAAGCTTCAGCACCTCCCTGTACATTAGCATGTTTTTTAAATCTTAACTATTAGAGAGATTAAAAAAAACACAATAAAACAAAAAAACCACATTAAACCAGAAGTCATTTGACACAAACTAAGCTCATTATTTCCATTCCTGTGCCTCACAGATGTGGAGGATAGATTCTTCCTTTCTTGTTTCACAGCTTTTGCACATTTGCAGATTATGTCCTCTGTTAGCCTTTAAATAGAGAACCTTAGTTCTCTCAATCATTTCTCCAAAGTCATGTTTGCAACACCTCTGATCATTCTCCTTGCCTTCCTCTGGATTCTTTCCAATTTGTTCACACCTATACAACTCTACAGCCAAGGCTATATGCATGATGAATAGGGCAGAAAGAACAGGTAATTTCTTATGCAACATACTTTTATGCAGGATAAACATATTCCTGACTTGCTTTCAGCCTGTGAATTATGCAGGCCTCAGATATATCTGCAATGAGCCTTATCTAGTTGATTTTCCCCATCCATTATTTGCACAGTCTTTTGCTAGAAGTCTGCTAGAAGTGCATTTTCTCTGAGAGAGGAAAACATGGACATTTTTCCAGCCTACAAACTCTTTTTGAATTCTAACTCTCTTCTCACCTCCTTGCAGCCTCTCACCACTGTATATCCAAAACACATACTTACTTTTTCATCTATACTTACTGATAAGGTTATTGAAACATACTGGATCTAACACAGCCATTTGCAGAATCCCAACAGCCACTTTGAGAGGGAACTATTGGTGATTGCTCTTCAAGTATCATTTTGCAGCCGATTTTGCACTCACACTAGAGTTCCCTCATGTCACTTCTGCAGCAGAGGCAACTCGTAGAGAACGAGGACATCTTTGATGTGACTATGTGGTAGTTTTCCCAGAAATGTTAGAAAGGGTTTGGAAAGAGCAACACATGTCTCTGCTCAGATTATTCTGTCCTCTGCTACACGTTTCCTACCGTAACCTATCTGTCTCCATGAAGAAGTTATTCTCCTTAGTTACTAGAATCAAGGGCACTTTTTCCTACTAAAAATAAGAATTATTGTCTCATTTTTAATTATGAAATACATTCACTCTCTTGTTGGACAAGGCTTTAGCATAAAAATAATAATGGATAAAAACCAAATGGGGACAGTAGTGAAACATTTTAAAAACATGTCTCCCTTTAGCTAATTGATCTCTGTGCTCCTCTCACTCAAGCCTGTGAAACCTGGAAGCTTACAGGCCAAACTTCCTGGAGCTTGCTGCACTCAAACTTGTGGGGTTTTATCCAACCTGTGAGATATGAAGGCCAACTCAGGTTTAAGTTCCTAACTGAACACATTGTTTTTCATGATACCAAAAGGCCCTAAGAGAATTCAAAGTAAAATACTTAAAGTATTCATTTCAGTAATTACAATGCTTACATGACAAACGACACTCCCCTCTCCTCCTGTCTTCTCTTATTCTTTCTAGTATGGGAATTTTAAAATAATAAGCACCATAGAAATCCAAGTCTGCATACTCTGCTTTTCCTTGGAAATTAAGAGACAAGCGTCAAACCAGTTGATTTGAGACATCTGAGAGATCGTACACGTGAAAGGCCTATTAACTGAATTGGGAATTCTTTCCTGCCAAAATTGAGTCTGTCTCTATATTTGTACTTGCTTAGCAAAACACTGCTGCAGTTGCCAAGTTCTGGCCTATTCCACGTGTGAGGTTTTATGTAAATTCTTTAATAGCTAATTTTGGTTGCAGTCTTGTGACTATTAAAATATGATGCTGGGGAGGGAGGTCATGGAGCCACTCAAAGCTTGCAGATTATGTCAGAGTTTTGCAGTGGGAGGTCTCAGCAGCAAATTCAAGATGGCTAGGGCTCATGGATTCACATAGGTGCCTGCTCAGTGAAGGGTGCAGCTCTGTAAAGCTCAGGGTAGCTTTCTCAGTCTAGCACTTGGAATAAACCTGGACACAGAATAGACTTCTCTCCTTCTTCTTCAGCGCCTGGGTACAGCAGCAGCTGCCTGCTGAACAGGGACTCCCAGGGAGCAAGAGGAGGAACATCTGCTCCCACCAATAAAGACATGCAGCCTGAACTGCAATTACAGAGCACCAATGCCAAATGCATATGCTAAATAAAGTGCATGATACCAAACACCCTTGCAGGGTCCTACCTACACATGAGGTGGCTGAGTGCTCTAATGGCAACAGAAATATAAACACATTTCACTGAGACAGCTTGGAGAAATGCTTTGTCAGGAATCCACACCTATTCCCCCTTCAACTTAAAGCTGACAGAAACTCCTGGAGTCTCAATGATCCAAAAATGCCTGCAACAAAATCATGAAAGACAATGCTTCAAAGTCCTGATATTTCTATGGCAAAAAGCAAGTCAAAGAAATTCTTCCTTAAACATAAGGAAAAAAAATAACAAAACAGACATAAACTCTTCCCCTCCCTCTCTTTGCAGGTCCCCTTTAAACAGATTGCACCCCTCCCCCTGCAATAAGATTAAAAGAAAAAAATCTGTTTAAACAAACAACAGATGCTGTCCAAACTAACTGCATGGTAAGTGCATACTAAAGACATATGTTGTCTCCTACCTAGCCATATGTCCTTCCCACACACATACTTTGGTTCCAACTTTGGTGTAGTTTTAGAAAAACAGAACAAGAGTGCATGGAGAGGTTGTACTTTAGTAAGTTTTCAGAAAATCCCTTGAGATTTGTTTAATCGATGGCAGACCCTAAAAAGAAAACAGCACAAATAAAATGCTCCAGGAAACAGAAATTACCCATAACAGTTAAAGAGGTTTGTGAGTATAGAACTGCATCTCTGGTCAATGATGTTTCAGCACAATTGTTGCTTGTAGATTTGTTAGAGTGTAACATTAGATTAAACTGATCTCCAAAACCACTGAAGTAACTTATTACGAAGTCCCTCTTTTAATTTATAGTAACTTCATACATGTACCCTGAAAAACAAACTCTCAACTTTCCTTTAGAAAGTACTCAACTCTATTTTGTTCCCCTGGAACCAAGTAACCTGTTCCAAATGTAATGCTCCTTTCCAGATGATAAAGTCATATGTTGTCAGACATATAGCTTAACTGTACCAGAACTATTAGAGCTGGAAAACAGGGCTTGGAAAATAGCAACAGCTACATTTTGGCATGGAAAGCTGTTGCTTCTAAGTGTATGCTTGGAGGATTAAGAAAAGATCAAGAGGTAAAAGATCACAGCCCTGGCCAGCTATTAGCATCTCACTACAAAATGTGGACACTCCCATCCTTTACACTGATTTTAGTGGAGTAGCTACAGCAAGCCTGTAAGCTAAAACAGACGGTGGCCCAGTGTGTTTAAACATTTCTCTCTTTGCATAACTAAATTAATCCAGCTAACCTGAAAATTATCTTTAAAAATCACCCAAGCCTAACTGCATTTTCTCTACTATTAATTAACATCTTGGGTAGCTTTGAATAGCTGTTTCCTCCCCCATACCCTAATTTTCCCCTGGTCAAACCTGCAGTTCACACACAGAAATTGTTTTGAGGTGCTAAGTTCAGAGCATCCTTAGGAAGTCTGTGACAACATCCTGGCATTGCTACTTCTGTGCTGTAACACAGTTCTTTCAGCAGGCTGGGACACTGCTCTGGGAAGCTTCTCTCCAGTAAGCAGTATTTTATATAGAAGGGATGTCAGCTAGGTCAATGGCAAGCTATTATCTTATATCTGCACATCACTGATGAAATTTTGTCAGGTGTCCTTGATTGTCCTCATCTCCCTCATCATCTTGTGTCGTTGTCCCTCATCATCTCCTTCCCCCAGCACCAACTACCACCGGGAGATACATAGCCCTCAAAATACAGGTGCAGAAACTTTATATGGCTACTTTGATGAGGAAAAAAAAAAAATTACTTCTGTATGTATGCAAATTACTCAATATATTTGGATTCATGCTACTTCTTTGTATAAAATACCTTTAATCTAAGTTTGTTTAATTCTATAGAATATGTCTGCACTTTCCTGTTAATTGTATTGACTGGCTCAGGCTTAACCTTTCTTGTCCGTGAAGAGCGATAGAAAACCAGAAACCCCTCCTTGCAAGAGACACACCTTGGGGTGGTTGACCAGCCAGTCACGCAGGTCTGGCACTACCAGAAGTAAGCACTGCACTTGTTCTAACCTATAAAACTCTAAATGCTTTGCCTAAGAGAAATCCCATTGTTGTGGTATAATGCCTGATTATTAAAGCACATAAGCCAGTTAGCTACTGTGGAGAGATGAGTGGGTAGATATTGGGATTTTAGCGTAACTTCAAGCAATAGTGTTTTCTGCTTCCTAGGCCTGGAGGGTTAGACTCTTGCCCCTAAGGAAACTGCCAGGGGAGTAATGTCTTCTCCAAATCTATAAAATAACCCCAACTCTATATATATTTTTCCTACAAAATATAACTCAAGTCATGAATGCAGGTAATTTTTTAAAAGTTTTAAAGACAGTATTTTAAGGGAATCTGCATAAAAATTCATTTAAAAGTTTCACAGCCACACAACTGACAGTCGTACCAATCTCAAGCTAATAAAACATGCATTCCCCACCACAGTCAGGCTTTCTCAGCATGCTTGAGTAACCAGACGAGCTTTCTATTTCACCATTGGTTTGTAAGTACTCTAGTTCTTTGAAATTCAGTATCTTATCTCTAGTAAAACAATGTCTCCTAAAAGAACAAAGGTTGCATCTTACATTTCTGTCTATGAAACACTTCTCATAAATCACCTGCTTTGCCTATCCGATCCCCTCCGTGCATACAGCTGCAACTTGTCTATCTTCAGGTTTCTGTAAGCTCTCCTCTTTGTCAGCATGAATTTAGTAGGTTCCTCTGCCTGCACCACTGCCGACACACTTAGAAGGAAAATTCCCTGATGTTACACAGCAATAGCTGATGACCAGTGCAATAACCTTGTTTACATCAGAGCAACCAGTGATTTCTTAGCCAAAGGCATGTTTTAAATCAGCTCAAAAGCCATTTAAAACTCACCCACAGAACTGTATGCCTAGACAATCATCACTTTTCAGCAGTTAGACCAGGAATGCATGTCAATAAATTAGCCATGCACTGTCCTTTCAAGTGGCCATACTTTGTGGCAGCTCTGATATCAGAAGCACTGCAGTTGGCAAGCAGATGTGTATGAAGTTTACACTGGTGGTAATTTGGTGTTTACCCCCAGACAACAAGTTAGCCTAAGGAAACAAAGACTGTGGTAATACATAAGTGGAATGTGATAGAGAGATAAAAAATGAGCTTGGTTAGGTGAATTTTCTCAAACCCAGATCTTCTTTCAATGTTTATCATGTCCCACTTGACAGTTCCACTGCCCACTGCCCCCATCCCTCTGTTTCCCAGCCATTCATTTAACATTACACTGCTTTATACTCATTGGAAGTCATCATTACCTTTGGGTCTAACAACAAGAACAAAAGGTAACTCCCAGGTTAACAGGAGACTCGATGTCCTATAACTTTCCACTCTGTACTTCCACACTGGCTGCTCAGATATGCAAGGTAGGATACTATTTTTCAGTTGAAATGGATATGCAATGATTATTTGTCACTACATTGTGAAAACTACCAGTCCGTCTTTAAAAACACTTAAATACAGGAGCCTTTATTTGCAGACTTCAGAATGAAGGGCTCACGTCTGAGCTGACAAGGTAAAGTATTCATAATCACCAAAAGAAAAGACATAATTAGGGCTGAGTTTTCAGATTTTGACTTATTGAGAAGGGTCTGAGCTACCTCTCTTATTCAGTGATTGTTGGGTAGATAAAGAAGAGATCATCTGCAGCCCTTAAAACTTTTGCATCAATGCTTAGATGAAGAAGAAAAAGGAAAAGGAATGCTGGATGAGTAAAAAGAAAAAGAATAGCAGTAAGTTGTTCAGGAGCCTTAATTAGTAATTTCATACTCTCTACTGACTGACTGGAGCAAAACAAAAAACAAACATATGGATTCAAGAAATCAGATGGCTCTGAAGATGAAAGCAAGAACTAATAATTTAAGGTAATTCTTACTATGCCCATTAGAGACCTGAAGGAGAAGAAGTAAAGCAAGCTGGTCATCTTGAAGTCATCCCAAATAGTGACATTACTATAGGGAAGCATAATTCTGACCATGCTAATGCTTCCATTTGTTATTTATTGGCTCCTTTTGAAACTCTCACGCATACACCATCTATCCCTAATAGATGCCAAGGTCTTGAGAGCAGGTCTGTTATTTTTGTCACTTGCTGTCATTCTAGAACATTGATACATCTTTTCAGGAGTCTGGTGAAGGGATGGAAGTGACTGGAGTCTCAAGAAAGACTTGTGGACTCCAGTAGTGTCATAGATGATGCATTTTGTCATTGTTTTCACCAACGTTCAACACATTGACCTTTTTTTTTTTTTTGAACCTTCAAAGGCTTCATGGTCCCACTTTCAGGAGTTAAATTCCCAAAGAAACCATAGAAAGGACATAAAATTCAGCTTCATTTCCAAATTTGGGCCAGATCCCATGCAAATGGAACTAAAACTGAGCATCACAGGAAAAAACTTCTTTGGTTCTCATGTTTAGGTTGCCTTGAATCTGGCCCTTATAAACTAGAACATACCATGTGACCTTACACAAATATCAAAGATTTTTATCTCAGTATCTGCTTTACAAGCATTTTATAAATAGTTAGCTTTGTGTATCATTTCCATGAGGAAGTTTCCACAAAGAAGTTTTCCACACGTTAGCGTGCCTGAGCAATACCAACTCCCCCAGTGTCACTGATGGCTCCAGCACATGCTGGTATTCTAGGTGTAGACGGAAGCAAGTCAAGCTGGAATGAAGCTTCCTTTAAAACATTTAACTATCCACCAGTGATAGGAAAACAGACGCTTGCGTTTTTACACTTATGTTAAAAAGTCCTTTCAAGTTTTGTCTTCAGTGATAAACTTAAAAACAAAGAAAATCCAATTCTTCCTGTTTTAAAAATAACACAAAAAGCTGAAATTTCTTTTGAAGAGAGTAGTCCAGGAATCAGAGACCTAAGGAACAAAGAGTCCACACTTCCATCCAAAGAAACCAAAGGAAATTTCTGCTTCCTACAGTGGCACATCAAACATTTTGTAAGGTCACTCTAGCCATCCTGGAAGTCCTTCACCCTCAACAATGTTTCTGAAATTAATAATACGAATACTAATACAAATATATCAGTCCTTCCTGTTGATGGCAAAAGAGGGACTTTATCAGTTAGGCCCACGAAACTTTTCTGCAAAATAATAATATATACTTTATTTATTCTATTTAACAAAGTACACAGACAATGACATGGCAGATCAGCAAATGATGAAGATGATTACATCTTCTTTAAGAAGGAAGTACATAATGTAGAAGTCCAGCCAGACAGTTTAGAAACATCAACTTCTTTCTTATTAGAGCAATTTCTTTGTTCTTTACTATCAGCCAGTTGTTACCAGTGGAATAAGTTCTCTTCTCCCTCCCTGTCATGTATATATGAATATATATACACACATGCATTTAAACACACACACACGCACACGCACACACACACGCACACACACAGACTGAATATACATATAAGATTGAGGACACATTTAGCCACCAGAAAACATCCACCTGGGAGGACAGCTGCAAAGGACAGACTCTGGAACATCATCACTTTAATACTGAAAAAAATCAATATGAAGTCTCATAATCAGAAATATTTTTCAGATGAACTGCTAAAATGGAAGCTTCTTTTCACAGAATTAATTCTGGGTAATATTTGGAGAATCAGAAAGTTACTGAAAAATCTGGTGAGAATACTGGCTGCAGTTTATCTAGATATTTACAGTACACTTAAGCATCAGAAGAAATATCTGGAGAATACCAAAAGCAACAGATCTGATCATTTTTCCTTAATTTTAAACATCAAACTGCCTTTTAATTTTTTTACTACTTTTCAAGGAAGAATAAAACAAAATTTTCATAGATATTTTGCCTCAAAAGTTAGGGATTTTTTGAAGAATTAAAGATTTCTCTGTCTTCAGATGTCACCTTTCTTGCAGGAGTGTTGTTCACTGAAAATTTTTCTCAAGCTAAATTTCAATTCAGTCACTGTAATCAACAAATTTAATCACAAACAAGTTTGCACACATGTGATAGAATCATATATATAGTAGAATAAATATGTAGGAGGCATTCCAAATGTGCTGGCTCTGGTCCAGAGGGCAATGACTGAAGCAAATTTGGATTATCCACAGTCCTTTAAATTAAGCACTTACTTAAGTGTTTGGTGAATGGAAGCCATAACTTTTTACATTTTTCTCCACAACAATTTTATAATATTGTACTGGGATATTTAAAAATAAAAAAAAAATGAAAAGCAGTGATGTTAATGCAGTTACACAGGAATGAGATAGATAGTGAGAACAAGACAAACATGAACTTTGTATCACTTGAGTATTAGAACTCTTTTTATTGCAGAAATGTACACACTGTGAAAATCTTGACTGATAAGTTTTTATTCAACCATGGATTAAGGAAATTCATTTTTCAGGATCTTATTGAAGAACCAAGAGACTCAAAGCTCTCTAACAGAACCTTACAATGTTATGGTTCTAACCAAGCCGAATAAAAAATTCATTATTATTTGAGAAAGAATGTTTTATTGTCTTACAGTTCTGTTTGCTTTTTCCCCTCTTATTTTTCCCTTGTGCTTGAGGAGTTACTGTTCTATTTGCTATATTCTCAGATATACAGTGCAGCACTGTACATCACAGTACAGTTGTAATTAAATAAAAAAAAACAGTAAGCAAATATTACTGTAAAAAGACAGAAATAAATCCAAAGCTTCAATGATGTTAGAGTTGGAAAAGAACTACTCGATCACATAAAACTCCCTAGCAAGGATATGATTCCCCAGCAGCAATACAGCAGCCAAACATTTGCTAATAAAAGTGGGCAATGTCTGTGAAGATACAATGATTTTAAAAATATTATTCCTTATATACGGAAATATATTTTAAAAAAAACCAAAACACCTGATATTTCCCACTGTTTGCAACTATAACCAACTCTGGTTTTTTTCTCCTGATAACTCTGTGCTTTTGGGCATATAAAAATAAGGAAAAGTTATAAATTTAATTTAGTCTTTTGGCAAAATTTGAGTTGATCTAATTTATGTTATCTTCAAGAAGTTTAAAAGTTTGATGTGCTGATCTGGTTTCAGATGTAGTAGAAGTCTGAAACAGTTCACCCAGAGAGTCAATTTTTAAAGAAAAGAATAGTTGTTCCCATTCTAAAACAATTATTTAGATCGTTCTTGTTCATCTTTGATTTCTCTGCATGTGGAATTTAACCTCTTTTGCACACAATGCAGAACAGCATGACTAGCTGATATAATGTATAGGAAATGACTTGTGGAGCTAAAGCAAACAGTTGATGTGCTTACAAGATAAGTGTCAGCTTGCGGAAATAGCAAATAACAATGACACAATTCCCTCCTCCTAAAGTCTGCGCACTGTGCAAAGACCTGCTGCTAATTAGCACTCAGTAAGGGGGGATGCCATTGGCCTTTTGTTACACAGCGAAGCCGGTGATGTCATTTGGCTTTGTACTGGATATTCTGTTGCCTACCAGTCTATGAGAAGACTTTTTTCCCAGCTAAAAGTAGCCCTTTGCTGAGCAGAATTAAATAATTCCACATGAATCATTCCTCCAGGCTGTTATTTTGCTCATATGTCTTGGAATCTATGGTTGAGTGAAGTACTCTGTGGAGTAAAATATCACTGGCATCAACATGATTTTTACACTCTTTGGACTAATTCTCTGGTTCCTTTACTAGTAAATGCCCTTATTTGGGCTGGAAAAAGATGCCTTAGGTTCTATTTTTTTAAAGCAGTCCCAGGAATCTTGATAGCCCTATTTGGTTTATACAAGAAGTTTAGATCAAAATATGCTTTTTGTCAAAACGTAAAAGTGTCATTTCCAACAGAACAACGAAATTAAGCACAGACAAAATATATTGCCCTAACTTTTATTTCTCTTTTCATTTGAAAGCAATTTATTTTAACTCTTCCTGCCAGGCAGCAAAGTGCTGACTTTGTAGCAAAGTCAGGCACAGAAAAGAAAGGCAAGGCTTTTTCAGCGTTAACGGTTTTTATTTTTTTAAGGAGATCGACATGAGCTTCATTCATACTTCCTTTTTCTATTCCTAGAATTTCCAGTTCAGCTTTCATGGAGGTTGTCATAGGGTCCCCATCTCCAGGGAACAACAACGAAATATCAACTTCTCAGTGCTGGCTACTGTTTCCCCTCATTAATTCCGTCACACTGGCTGATGGCCACTGATTTGACATGCCCTGTCTGAGCAGTGGCCAGTCCCTCTTTTCTTACTCACTTGGGCAGTTCTGCTGCAATCAGCAGGATTTCTCATATTCATGAGAGATGTAAGGGTCCACCTGAGGATCCTTTGGTAAACCAGCATGAAAAAAGGGAACGTATGGTAACATAAAAAGAAGAACTACCATGGAAAGACAAGTGCATGGCCAAGAGAAGGGAGAGATTGCCCCAAAAGTACAGCACAACCCATGTAAATACATACTGTGCTGTTGTTTACTGCATTACAAAATACTTCAAAAATTACCATGGGAAGTTGCATTGGAAGGGATAGAATTAGATGACAGATCTGAAGAAATGCAGATCAACAGAAAGCAGCCAATCAGACATAATAATTCAGGACTACCAGATTATACAAACTATTAATGTCCCCTTGCCCCTATACTTCTAGAGCAGCCCCAGTTCACAGAGTCTCGTACAAAAAAACCCAGAAGTTGGATTGCTAAATCACCTTACATATCACCCATACAGAAAAATACCCCTCCAGGGCAGCGCAATTTAGGCCATCCCTAAAGAACAACAGCCTACATGGAGCAGTGTATTTGAACTGAAGTTTCACCTTCAGATCCTCATCAGTTATAACTGAGAAAACTGATATCAATCATATGAATATAAATAATAATTTCTATACCTGCCTCTAATTATGGATATATTATATAATGGCAATGAGTAACTTAAGGATACTGTTATATGCATATGGATATTCTTTAATACCAGAAAGTTTTAAATTAATTTTGAAAAAAATTTTGAAAACTCAATATATCACCTTAAATCCAGGAACAGACTTTGTTTGAACATACAAATTATAATGACTATTTGCTATGATTTGGGTTGTTAATCTATCAATTCAAGTAATATTTGAGCATGTGTGGTTTATTGACAGATTCTCCTGGTTCTTTAATCAAACAATCCATTCATTTTTACTTTGCAACCTAAACAACAGCAGTGGTTGCATTTTTGTGATGGCTTTTGTATTCATCTCCAGAGGAAATTGGATTTCAGTAATTGGTGAAACAGTCATCCCCATATGTACGATGAAGAACCCAAAAAGCAACGAGCTGCAAAAGGGCTACAGTTACTTGGGAACAAAAACCTGAAGAAGGAGCTATTCTGATCCCATAGTCTTCTTGGTTCTGTTGTTAGCCCCTTTCTCTGTTTTGAACCTGTAAGAAATACTGTGCTCATAAACATTATGTTCTTTTTCTTGTCTGTATTTTCTTTCTTTAAAACTGTCACCTTGAAAGTATATCCAATATACCCAAATATTAGCAGATTCCTGTCTAGCTGAGATTGTCAGTGATCTTGGAATAAGCCCTTCAATGGGAACTACAGGCCTCAGGTTATTCAGAGAAGTCTGCTTCTGCTGATACCCTCCTGCCTGCCTTTGGAAGGAATCCACTCCTTTTGACACCCCAGGTTCTTGGAATCTGCTAACCATCGAGGCTGCAAAGGTTCTTCATAGCTGAGGGAAAATCTGCAAGCCATTTACCTAACCTGGTGAGCCAGGTCAGTATGACAATAAAAGAAAAAATGAAAGAAACTCACATAAATAGCTTTTGACATCCAGTGCCATAAAAGTAAAATACTTTAAAACTTGGCATCATATATGTTAGCTAATTATAGTGGCGCCATTCATGACGATATAATTAACTGTATGTCTGCATTTCCATTATAAACTCTTATTTTCAGAGGTTTATGATACAGCTTTAAAAATTTGCTCTGGCCAGAGACTTGGCATGCCAAATCTTACCCTGGAAGCAACTTTTTCCCTCCAAAACTGAAGAATAAAAACTGTGGGGTTTTTTCCCAAAGCTTCTAATAAGGTAAGAAAACCTACCATACTGAAATAACGCCTTTTATGCGCTCAAAGACTTCAGGGTATTAAAAAAAAATTCATCTTATGTTGCATGGTTTAATGATAAAACCCCCCCTCACTAGTCAGTTCTGGAAATGCTACTGTGCTGCATATAGTCTAAGCTAGGGACATGTCCAAAAATTACACACTCCTAACAAGGCCCTGCTGTTTGAACAACTCCAGCACTTAAAACAGCCTGACATCTTATTCCTAATGGGCTCCTCCTTTTCTTCCTCCCGCTTTTCTCTTGAAAGCTGTATGGCTGCCAAAAGGTGATCTTATGTGAATGGAATTGAGGTCCCTTTCCTGTGTTTAGCAAGCTTAGAAGTGATTCTTTATGGAAAATAAAGAAACACCCCACAATATGCAAAAGAGATGAGTTACCTGCAAATGGGCAGGCAAAACTAACACCATACAGTGCTTAAGCCTGTTTGCAGGTCCAGTGGCTGGGGATACAGCTGATCACCAGGCAGACTGATTAACTCTGCAATGCGTTGATTCCCTGTGTGACTTTAGGCTGGTCACTTGTTGACTCTTCCTCTCGACATTTTTATCTCCCTGAGATAAACAAAATGAAGCTGACCTGTTATGGTAACAAAAGTCTACAGAGATAGATACACAAACATTTTGTTTCTTACTCCAAGGTGAATAACCAGAGTTTTCACCATACTTAAAGAAAGCATGACTGGTCAAATATTTCTCAGTGAGTTTTGCAAAATAGAGTTATAGCCAAGCAGTAAAATACTCTAGACATCTGCTCTTTTGCTCTTTTCTCCTTTACAGTACTTATTCAAAATTACTGCTCGGTGTTTTCTTCTTTTTTTTTTTTCTTTTTTCTTACACCAACTTAAAATTTAAATTGGTTTTGTTTAGGTATATACACTTTTAACAGAATATCTTAGGCCAAAAGTTTGTCTCATCCCTAAAATCCTAATTACCAACATTCTACTGGAAACTTCCATTAGATCTAGAGAAAGCAGGTTCTTTCCCCTGTTGCTACTTTGGCATGTTCTTCTCTTACTACTCCGCTGCTTTCTTTCATCCTGGAGAATATATTGTTTATCCCTTCGACCTTCTCAGAACCCTTTTTGCAGATTTGGGTTGAGCCAACATCTGTGGAAATCAAAAGAAGAGTTTTCATTGACTTAACAGTCAGACTGACAGGCACTTTGTGATCTTTCCAAGGGTACACAAAAATATAGCAACTTTCTTCCTTTCTTCATAAAGATGGTTATTTTTCCCTCAGAGTTCTGTCTTTTAGGACATTGTTATTGATCCAAAACAGTAGGAAGAGACATTTTGTTCCCTTTGCAACAAAACTATTAATCACTAATTTTTCTCATCCTGTTTTCTCTTCACATGCCATAGCCCCATTTTTTTTGCATAGTGTCTCTACAACCTTTGTCTGCATAATTGTATTACACAGCTACAACTTTCCTTCCCAGTAAATACCCTTTGAATACTTTCCAGATGAAAATTATACTGGTTCTCTCCAGGAGGCCAAACAACGTTTTCAAAATGCCAGATGCACATGTGGTGGTGGTCTCTCTACTGTACCTCTCTGCTTTGTATCTCAGGATAAAAAGTCTTATAAAAAAAGAGAAAGCCAACTCTATAGGACTGAAACACAGAAAACGCAAGAAGTCTGGAAGTAACGCCATGTGTATTTCATCCTTGACTACAAAGGTTAGGGAGTGAATAAATAAAAAAATAATCACAATATATCTGACTGGTTTTAGCACTACATGATTCTGTTGAGAGCACGTTCCTGAGAGCACGTTCCTAAGAGCAAACCATGCTTAAACATTTGGAAATGTAGTTATTGTGGCTACAGCCCAGGTATCTGGTGACAACATTCATGATGGACTTGTTAGAATTCATAAACACACAAATGCAGCCAACAGCTCTGAGTACATCGGGGATTCTTGCCAAGGGACAGAAGTTTTCCTTCTCTTGCTGGTAAGGTTATGGAGTGAATATAAACCGTGTGTTTGTACATGAATCATTATGATTCCTAAAAATATCAAGGGGCCCACATCACAGATTGTCTCACTAAGGCTACTAAGATCACATACCCTTACCAAGCTAGCCTCCATGAAAGTTAATGTGCTCGGTACAGGCTGAAATACTGCCCAACCTATTGGTGCAGCACAGCTTCCTAGACAGTGTATCATATGGCTCTGAGGAGTCCCAGGTATCTAAAAGAAGTTAGGGATATGCTGTACTATAAGGTCATTTGTCAAGTCCACAATGTTGATTTAATGTGTGGGTGCCTGGCCCAGCTTCTAAGAGCTCCAGGTGTGAAAACCCTGTGGTAGACAGTGGCATTTACTGCTAGTAACTTCTGCTTGAAGCTGACCTGCTGTGATGCTGCCAGCACCCAAGAGCACCCCACACCTGCTGAAGTAGGAGAGGGATTTATCAAACACCAAGGAACAAAAAATTTCAATGCAAATCTACTTCAGAGTTACCTTGGACACAAATATCACCCCACTGACTGCTTGCCTGTCAGTGTATTCCAAGGTATAAATGAATGAAGATGATAAAGGATTAGATTCTGTTCTTAATTAAGCAATGTATCTCTGGAATAGCTTTCTGAAGCAAATGCAGTTACACCCTTTTTATTTCTGTGCAAATGAGATCAGAATCTGCCTTCAGGAAACTGCCTCACAATTTGCAATGCAACAAAGACTAAATTCAGACTTCGGTAAGCGTCAAGCCTCCTAGAAAAATAATTATTTCAGTCAGTGACTGTCTGATCTGTGAATAAACTGGTCATATACTGTTTTTCAAGCATTAGTGCAAAAACATGCCAAGGCAACAAAAAGCAGCCAACAGTAAAAATCTGTAGGAAAGATAGCCATCTTCTTCATTGTCTCAATTATTTTTCCTCCACTGTGATTTTATCTTTGCCATCTGTTACTTTTATAAAAAACATTTTGTAAACTATCTATTATAAAATGGGGCAGATGAAAGGGTGTTTATATAAACTGGTTTTTGATTTCTACATGAGTTTTAGATCTAATTCCAAGTGTACCAACACTACTGATAGTTATATTTTAAATACACAGAGTTTAAACAGAGATAGCCAGGAATATTTTCACAATACATTGTCATCTGAAAATGCCAATTCATTAAAAATTCAGAAGCTAAAAAAGACCAAAATCTGTTCAAATAAGAAGGGAAAATGGATGGGGGTATTGAAATTAAAAGAACATGTCTTCAAATGAGAAGGTTCTCTTTTTCATTCAGGTTTTCAAAGTAGTAGATTAAACTGAGTTTATGACATTGAAAGTCTTCAAATAAAATTGGAATGTATCAGTAGGCTCAGTACAAATATCTAGGAGATTTTACATTTGAATACTATTTAGATTTGCTTTTCATCGTAGCTCCAGGAAAAATATTAAATCTTGAAAACTCTCATGAGTTAGGATGACCACAGTGTGCCCAGCAATACTGCTAATCTAACTGCTCAGAATAGCTGTGCCACCTTGCATTAAAGCACCATCAACGGTCTGTGCCTGAAGCGTTTTCTCAACTCTTGGACAATAGTTGGAACATGTTGGTAGAATTTCTTTTTTTTTTAAGGAAAACACATGATTTACTTTTAAAGTAAGAAGATATTTTGATTTTATCAAAATTTTTGCAAACCTAAACCTGCACTTTAATTTAAAATATTTTAATTGAAGATATCACTGACATGTAGTCCTAATCTAGAACCTTCGTCCTGTTGCTATGCCTCACACACTTTATTAATGCAATACTTAATAGTATGTAGTGGATAGATTAACCTTAGTGAAGTGGTTTAATTTTTGGAGTGAGATTTTCTTGAGTAACATTCAAAGCTAATACAGACATCAAATCAATAAGATGAAATATTTAAAATTTACATGCTTCATTTCGAGTGAGATTTTACACTGAAATATCAGAATTGCTGTTTGGTTGAGTGTAGAAGATACTCCATATGGAGATTTCTGAAGGCAGAAGGTTTTTTAAACTTTCCATTCTGATAAATCCCTCATTACTGCAAGCCACATTGAAAAAGTCACCTTTTTCCCATGGGATGTGAAAATGGGTCTAGTTTTCCCTCAGAAAAGATCTGTGGGATAAGCTGTTCAGCTCTGTAGCTGCACTGGCTTGCTCCAACACTGTTAAATTCTGGGGAGCTGTCAATTCTGGAGAAGCCAATAATCAGGTTTTTTCTGATCCTTTACTTCCATTTCCCATGGAAAGAAATAAGGAAATAACAAACTTCATATTTCTTTAGAATCCAGTGCCTTGGCTGCAGCAGGCATTACCTGAAGGCATTAACTTCTATGCTTTAATTTAACAGCTACTCCATTTAATTTGCATAATACTCAGTTAAAATGACAACCAGAGCTTAGTATTGTTGCCTGCAGCCTTGCAGCTGATGGTGTCCTGCGTCCTGCCCTCCAAGACCGACCATGCACAGGTGCCTCCACGGTGACACTCTGGGCTGCAGACCATGGCTGCTGCTGCTGCTGCTCTGAGCACATCATCTCCTGTCTGCCACAACCACTCAAACTCCAGGCAGGACCCACATGGCACCACTGTGGTGATGGGGCAAACATGCTGCCAAGCGCCTGGGTGAGGCAGATACATGTGGGGTTTTTAGCCTTGGTCTCTCTGTAGGAAAACCTCCCTGGCTGGCTCTGCTCAGGTGTCACCAGGGGCAGTAGCAGCCTCTGTGAGCCTTTTGCAGAGAGAAACACGATACAAAGCAAACCCTGGGCTGCTTCAATTCTGTTTGCAGCTGCTGTGTGCACTGTGTATATGCACATTGCAGCAGGGACCCTGTTCTTCAAGGACCCTGCTACCCACTCCAGCCACAGCCTGCATGAGCAGTGCAGGGATCACTGCAGCTGCTCCCATGTGCGTTGCTGCTTCCCCACTGGAGGTGTCTGCCTTTGGAAACCACCATTTGAAACTAAAAAGATGTCATAATGTCATCTGCGTAAGGCTGGTTTAGGCATATAGTGTAGCTGCATGTCACAGTGGCAGAAATTAGGAGCACAAATTTGTTGCTTACTCAGAGAAGATGGAGGTATACACAGAAAGGCAATGCAGAACACCAAAACTTGAGGTCTAAAGCATCATAACTCCTTACCCCTGTTTTTTTTCAGCCCCTGCAGTGTTTACACTGGAATGCTGGATACTTTAGAAAACAAATTCTGGATTGAAAAGCTGATACTACATTATGGCCTTTTAAGCTTATAATCGGTGTTAGATAGTTGCATAAGCCTGGACCAAGAGTACATAGATTCGTTTTCTTTGCACCATTACACTTTAAATCTTTAAGAACACTTTTACCATGCCATTTAATTTTCATTTTAATCTCAATTATAGCCATAGTCTACAAAAACATACTCCACTCTGAGAATAAAATGATGAGCTCCCAAAACAACATTTAAGAAGTTTAGAAATTAAAATTTATTTAAGAATCATGGCATTTAGAATACTATTGAGGCACTGTTCTTATTTCACATTACTTCAGCATCACAGCTTGGCTGAAAGATTTAGTCAGTTCAGTAGAAATCAGTGTAATGACTGCACTATTAAGAAAAAACAAATGAACAACAGGGAATATAATTTAGAGATAGTACATGTAAATTTTAAAATACCATTTTTTT
>NW_009944498.1:22399-23420 GCF_000696875.1 Nestor notabilis | reverse complement strand
TTCCTGCTGTGTGTGAGAGAGAGAGAGCTGCTTTCCTGTATTTCTAGATCAGTTAGAAATATCTACTAATACTGCTACAAGATAAGGAGACTGAGTTTGCTCTGGCTGCTGTATCACAGGCAGAACAACACTCTGCTCACCATGGGCTTGCTGGAGAACCCTCAGCTCTCAGGGGAAGAAGAGAAAAGCAGTCATGGCAAATAGCTTTACCTATAGGCCCAGAGCTAAGGCTGTACTATATTAATGGTTGCCACAGAAAATATGAAACCGATTATTTGCCATGAAATGAGAGGGCTGATTCTCCCCAGCTGTACACACTTCTGGCAGTGCAAAGAATCTGCCTCTTGCCTTTGCTCTCCAATCACATAAGACAAATCTGCCTTACCTCTCTCTCCATCCTCTTCTTTACAACCCTGACTGAGATAGGGTATACAGTCAAGGAAAAAAGGTATCAACTGATTTATACCCTGACTGGCCTTGGCCATACTATCAGATTCAGATACTAATATGACTGCACAAACAAGAGAGTAAGATGCTTGCTTCTTCAATTTACAGATCACTTCTAGCACTTGAAATTCCACCAGTACTGCTGGCAGGTAAACTTTAATCTAGAGCAACTATAAAGTACACTCACAGAGACACACAACAGACTAAACCAATAAGATTTTTTTGAAATTCCTTGATAATCTGCTAATTTTAGTGGCTGTAATGGGAAATGTTCATTTATTGGGAAAATCCTCTTGTATCCTACAGTAGGAATACAGGGGTATTTTAAATTCCCCTCAGATTTTCTATAGGATTTGGAATACAGTAACCAAGTCAAAAATGTTGTCATCTGTCTCAAACTTAACACTGCACCACACCATGCCTCAGTTGGTGTACTTTTAATGAAAATGTTTGTCAGGACCTCACATTTTGTCCAGTGTATACAGCACCACTGAGATTCTGACACATGTTGCAAATTAAAGACGCTACACAAATGCACAAGTAACTAGTGATGACAAAACAGACATGGGGGGGG